>NC_133654.1:203535881-203808893 GCF_009905375.1 Apium graveolens
ATTTCTTCTTGAATAATAAAAGAGGTCTCATCAAATGGTTCAGCAATTGATTCTTTATAGAGGGGTTCATCAACACCCTTAAGCACATGTGGTACTTCCCTGCCTTTAGCACATACATGAGGAGGGGAGTTTATGCCTAATTTTCCAATAGCAGCATTGTAATCATAACCTATTCCATGTGTTTGATTAACAGCTTGCTTATTGTAAAACTCTTTGGACTTCGAACAAGAATTAAAGTAAGCTTTAACCTTAGCCTCAAGACCGGTGATCTTGTCTTTGAGAATAGTTTCGAGTTGTCTATAACAGTCAACTCTATTCTCTAGAAAAGATACTTGTTCTTTTAGTTTATCTTGATTAATGTGCACAAGTCTTAATTCATTGACCTCTTTCTCAAGGTCTTTGATTTGTTGATTTAACAATTCATTATCACGACGAGCACAATCTAAGTTACCTCTTAGATGATAAACCATTTCAGCATCAGAAAGTTTTACCTCTTTTCTTGACGATGAGGTGCTTGCATTACTAGCCATGAGAGCAAGATTCCCAACTTCTTCATCTTCACTGTCAGTATCATCCCAGCTTCTTCCCTTTGCCAGGTACGCCCTTTCAGATTTACTCTTCTGATTAGAATCGTAAGAGTTCTTCCTAGCTTGTTTTGGCTTCCTGCATTCTGTGGCAAAGTGTCCCAACTCATTACAGTTGAAGCATCGAATGGTGCTTCAATCAACCATCCCTGTTTTATACCCACCACTGCTGGTGTTAGAGGATGAAGATCCACCTTTCTGGAATCTGTTGTAGTTGGACTTGTACTTGAACTTGGGATTCCTTTTGAATCTGACATTTGAGAATCTCTTGACAATCAGGGCCATTGACTCATCCTCCAATTGCTCCAGTTCTTCCAAGGAATAATAATCATCTCCTGATTGATTTGTAGTAGGAGAATCAAATTCTGCTACTATCACATTATCTTCAACCTTGGAAGACTGTACCATTCTATCTGACTGTTGAGATTGTTGTTGATATTGTGGTTGTTGTTGTTGTTCATCAGCTACTAGAGCAGTAGACGTGCTGACCACTCTTCCTTTCCCGTAAACTTTCTTCTGCTGAATCTGCTCCAGCTCATAAGTCTTTAACACACCATAGAGCCTTTCAAAAGAAATCTCACTCAGATCTCTTGCTTCTCTTATGGCAGTGATTCTATGTTCGAGATGAGTTGGCAGTGTTAAAAGGAACTTTTTGTTGACCTCCCTGATGGAATAGTATTTACCATTAATATTCAGGTTGTTGATCAATGCATTGTACCTCTCAAACACTTCAGTGATTCCTTCTCCTGGATTTGATTTGAAATATTCATATTCAGAGGTTAGGATTTCTAGTTTGTTCTCCCTAACTTCCTCTGTGCCTTCATTAATAATCTCAATAGTTTCCCAGATATGTTTGGAATCTTTACAATTCATCACATGTCTATTCATCAGGGGATTAAGGGAATCTACTAAGATTAATTGAAGGCTAGCATCCAGGGAAGCTTCTTCTATTTCAGCAGGAGAGAAGTCCTCAGGATCCTTCACATAAGTTCTCGCTTTGGTGATCACCACATCATTTTCTATTACCTCTGGTTCCATAACCATAGGAATTTTTGGACCCTTCTTCAACACTTGCAAATATTTGGGATTAGCAACCTGTAAAAATAGTAGCATCTTCTTCTTCCACATGACATAATTTTCTTTATCGAAAAGTGGAATTTTAACGGTTCCAACTTTTTGTGTAGTCATTATGAATTTTTTGAGTGAATAAAAAATTCAAGAAGTGAAAGAAACACAAAAGTCTAGGATCTAGATTTGTACGTTAATCAGAAGGCTTTGATACCAATTGTTAGGTCCCAATTTGTTTGTAGAAGGGGGGGTTGAATGCAAACAATACCGTTTAGTCGAATAAAATGCGGAATAAAATTGTGAAACAAAATTCAAGTTAAATAAAACTTTTATTAAACTTGAAAGGTGTTACAACTACGGTATCGGTTACAAGGGATTAATCTCAAATCAATTATTACAAATCTAGAATAAATTCGACATGAACTTTTTCTATTTTTGTAATTAAAAGATCAAATGCTAAATGCGATTTGAGATTAAGTTCTAGGGATTTTGATCCGCTAGATTGTTACACAAGAACAAGAGAGTGATTTCTAGTTGATTGGATTTAACTTTACAAGCTAGAAATTGTGATCTTGAATTAGCAGATAAGATGAAATATTTGGCTGCTTTTTCTCTGTTTGTTCTTGGCTTCTGTTTGATTGCTTTTTTTTGAAAGAATTGGTCTTCTGCTTCTTTTAATCAACACAGCCGAGATTAATGAACTGGTGTGACAATCCTTTGTCCAATAAGACTTTCGGTGTGACAATCTTTTAGAGCTAGCAAGACAATTAAAATGAACTAGCAAGACTTTCGGTATGACTATTGATTGTCATACCGATTGTCATATTAGTTCAAATGAAATTGTTTTACTGAATTAATAAGTGATTTTAATCTAAATAATAATTCTATCAAGACAATCAACTGAATTAGCATGACATTCGGTATGACTATCAATTGTCATACCGATTGTCATACTAGTACAATCAGTTGTCTTTTTAGAATTAAAACAGATTTTAACCAATTAAAATTCTGAAAAACCTTAATATTAATTCAGAATTAATTAATCAATTAATTTAATTAATCAAATAAATTAATCTTTGCAGATATAATTTATTTTCATAATTAAATTATATGACTTAATTAATTAATAGAGAATTAATACTAACCCTGAGCAGCATCCATTCTTCTGACAATCTTCTGAAAGTCACTGAGACTTATGAATCAATTCCGCCACTTCAATGCTGACACTCGATGTACTGTCTGGTTCATGAGTGACTAACTTTCGTGACGTTTCTTCATGTCTTGACTTTGTTGTTCTGATTGAATCCTTGTAATAAATAATACCCTGACGAGATCTCTGTCACTTGATTAAATCCACGATCTTGATTTATATCACTGAGGCATGATCAAATTCTTGAACTTCTTCCAGTGAATCTTCAAGTCTGCATATGAACAATGTTTCTTTATTCTTTGACAGATGTTACTTTGTGAGATCTCTCTGATGATAGATCCACTATTTACTTATTACATTCTTATTTGAGTTGAGTTAAATACTCGAATAAACGAGTAGGCTATGACATATGCCTTTCAATATATATATGTTGTTGTATATGAAATCTGATTGTATGTGGTGGTGAACTATTTTGCCAAAAGTAATAACCCTAATTTCATAAAATAACTAATATACGTATTTTTTGGAAACGAATACCGAACCGATTCTCGAGAACATGAACCTTAACTGTTGTGTGTATTATTATAATGTATGTCATTACAAGTCGGAACTTAATATCGAATGGGTAGATTGTTAGCGAGGATATGTCAAGCATAATCGAATTTCTAAGTTAGGGTGTTTCGACCTTGTAGGTTCTAGTCGGAATGCCCGAGAATTGACATTGGACGAAAGATAGTTGGTGGTCAGTCGAAAGACTCAGTATGGTTCCAATCAAAGGACTTAAGTGTTGAGGTCGAATCCAGAGTGATCTAGTGGATAGACAATAAAGCCTGAGCGATAGAGTCAGCTCAGAATCGATCGGTAATAGTTGTAAAGCCCTGTAAGGCAAGTACTTCTGAACTTTTCTTCAAGATATATTGCAAATATTTTCGAACTGTTTCATAACATGTAGCTATTATTCAAAATTATTCATGTTCTATATTGCAAGTACTTTAAACTATTTAACCTTGAACCCTGATTTTCTTGATCTTGAGCCATAAGCCTTATTCTTTGTAAACCATCCTTTGTTGATTTTCAGATACCAAACCACCCAAATATGATACTACTCCCCAAATGTATAAATACCAAACACCAAACACTAGAAGAGAATTGTTTGAAAACACAGAAACTTTTATACACCAACCATTCTTTATAACATCAAAGAACTATACCTTAAAAATCATTACTGGTCTAATACCTAATCCTTCTACAAACTGAAAACCGTTTCTTATACATACCCTGATATACCCTTGTGATACTCATAAATTGCATTACGCTTTTATACCAATGATTTATCGCTGTTGATTATGATCTTGATTATTGAATTACATTGTTTATTACACTGAATTGTTTTAGAATTGGATAGTTTTCTTTATGTGGACCAGATTCGTGGTCAGACCACATTCGTGGTCGAATTAGGCCAATGTGTGCCTTGGATCCTGTTCGTAGAGCAGAGTTGTGTGCTTCGCTCGGGGTTAGTGCGTGACTGATCAACAGCCTAACCTTGGTTTTTAAAACTTAAATTGAATATCCAATTCTAATGATTAGTTAAAAAAGAAACTTGATTTCTCTGAATCATCTCATGTGATCATTGTTTAACCTCAGTTATCGTTATTATGACTTGCTGAGCTAGTTAGCTCACTCTTGCGAATCCTTTTTATTTATTTTACCGTTGAGAAGGATATGGACGATTGCGAAGTGCCTCAGTCCAAAGTGCGGGCTAAGGTTCCAGTTTGGGTTGCATTGAGCTAGCAGGAGCTTCATTCGGTAGAGAGATAGTAAGATTGTAAAGATAATTTTATTATCAGTTGTAAGTTAAATTAGTTGGGATTTGGTACGATGTAATAAAAGTCAAGGTTGTGGCTTATTTTCATACTTTAACCTGTTGCGATCCATGGTTATGTAAAACAGGGTCATTGTAAATAGTATCTTTTATACAGGTTTATATGTTGTGTTTGTGTTGTGGACCCCAAACTTCTAACCCAGGTTTGGAGGGCGCCACAGGTTGGTATCAGAGCTACAGGGTATAAGTCACTGAAACAAGCCTAGATTTTCGGGATTGGGTAGAGGGTTAGGATTATGAATAGGAAATAGAAAGATAAGACATTGTGAGGTTGAGTGCGAGTATATAGTAGGTCTCCGGCACGGTTCGTGTTGTGATTCAGGATTCTTAGATTGCGACGTTATTTCCAGACAACGGCAATGGCAGATCCTGACTTCCTTGTATCATTTAGATCGTTTGGAGTTTTCCGTTCGAGGATCGTCATCTTCTATCAGATTTAATTTGCACCTTGTTCTTCCATCAGTATTAACGGTACTACCTTCCATTACGACAGTGGCACCTCTTCAAGCTATTCTACGCTATTCTACCACCTTTGATACGAGACTACCTATTTACGAACCTCCATCTATTTATTCTTGTTTTACTGGACATTCGGTTGTGAGTGTATCTCTTTAGTTTACCCTGCATCTTGTTCTATACCCTCGGTTTAAAACTTGTCCTATAACGCAACAATACCTACGAGGATGGATTCGGGAGTTACAGTGAATGGTGAGTACTTGAGATATAAATAAAGGTGAGAAGAAGTCTAGAAAGAAGATTCAGGTGTTCCGAAGGATAGTTGTTACCAGATTAAAAGAAGCCATTATTGATTAGGCCACCCATGACTAGCTTGTGGAATGGATTAGATAAGTATTGAAAAGAGAGTTAGAGGAGATTATGGTTCTGGAGCTTTCTTGAAGATAATTAATGGTGTTATAACAATGTGATATATTTATAGCAACAAGGTGATGTGACATCAGCCGATTTATTGACTATTGGATAGCCTGTTCTACTTAACTACTGCAACGATAATGTCGGGAGTATTACCAGTATGGAAGCTTTGATGAGAAGCTACGAATAAGATAACATGCAACGACAATTGAAGTTTTCGTCGATTAAGGAAGGCAAATGGACACGATAAAGGAGAAAAGGTAGATTGAAGTGAACAGACTTTTATGTAATTATTTCTTTAATTTGGTACCTTGTTAAAGGTAAGAAGGATAACAACCAACTCATATAGTAAGGACAACCAGATTTGTGATTTTCAAAATTTTTAAACCAGTTTTCGAAAAAGATTTTTCCTTACAAAAATTTCTAAAAGCCTTTTTGAATAAAATAAGTTTTAGACATTGGTTGTCAAGTTACTACTTGAGTTTTTGTTTGTTAAAAGACCCGAATTACTTGGAAGGATGTTTGTTTCAGACTTAGTATTGTTAATTCAGAATACAAAGTAACCCGCGATTATGAAGAAGTTGATTATTCCTAACGGTTTGACAAGGTTAACAACAGAATCCGCGTACGGAGTAATTATTCATCCAGTGGCAGAGACCATTAAAGTTTGAGGAATTCATTAATATAAAAGGAGCCTGGGCATGATCGAAGAAGATTGGGAAGATTTCCAGACTTTTCTAAAAGAAGAATATTATTAACAAAAGAACCGTTATGTTGAATGATTCGTGGTTATTCTAAATTGAAAAGAGGAAACTCGAGATTATCTGGTAGGAACTCCATTATGATCGAATTGTTAAAGTATTATACGTGTAGGTGCGACGTTAAAGACGCAAGACTTAACAAGTAAGAATCTACCATAATGCTTAATTTGCGGAGGCATTTCAGCGTGCTTTTTAAAATTATTATATGACACAATTGGGATATGATCGAACAAGCTCAAAAGTTGAATACAAGTGAAATGTGGATGGTGACCAATGGTATCATTCTTGTCCTCCAAACTACAACGTATATTCCTTTTTAATTCCTAAAAATGAATGAACTTCTTTCCCTAATAAACTCCTTATGATGATATCAAAAAGGAGGATATTGCATTCCTTTCAAATTCAATTGTTCCCTTCAAGTTTTGCTTTCTGATTGGGGCAAACAGTGTTATGATGAGACACTTGGTCAGAATGACAAAGAGTCGGGTGGGACGCCACTTAATCATGTGATGTATACCATATGGTACGAAAGACTGGCCATCTTAAGTACCAATGTGGTTGTCTCATTCATATTCAAATCCTTGTTTCTTCTTTCTTTTCAACTTTAATTTTTGTTGAATTGTGAATCCTTCTAGTTGATTCATTGTACTGTCATTCTTTGTAAGAGTTTTTCAAACAAAAATCAACATATTATGAACCAAACGGGCAAACTTCTATCTACCTCTCACGCATGGAAAGAAAACAAGGGCATATGGCGAGAATTGCAAATCACTAACCCAGTCAGGGATGCACTAAAAATCAAGGGAATCTACTCCAATAAGGAATACGTCTCCAAGAACGAGAAATTGCGATTTTCCTGTGAAATACGTTATTCAGAATACGGATGTGGTGATGTGAATGATTATTGTGGATACCTTATGCGTTAAAGTATTGAAAGATATGGGAGTAACCTGATTGTTTAGCTCCCAAGGTTTTGTTGATAAGATAAATTACCCTGTTGAATTGATAAGATTGTGATTAAAGGACTAGCAAGTCAAGAACATGTAATTGTTAAATGAGTGAGTACCAATGGTGGAATTGAGATCTCTAGCCATAAGTTGTGAAGAATTGATATCATTTGAGATAAGAGGATTTGACATTACTCTAAGGAACGGATTAACTATTTAAGCATGATGCTCAGACAAGCCGTTGTGATGAAGAGATAGTCCGGAGGACGTCAAATGAGAATATCATGAGGTATAAAGGAAGAAGGAGGGTAAAGAATTTGTTAACGATGATTTCGGTGATCAAGATGTGAGCATTATGGTGATTATGAGATAAATAAAGGTCAGAGGCAAACAAAATTTAAAGATTTTATAGTAATTAAGAAGTTTCAAGATATGTTTCCAGATGAGTTATCAATATTTCCTCTAGATAGAGAAATGAAGCTCGCGATTGACTTAGCACCCGAGACGAAGCCAGTGACTAAGGCCTTATACAAAATGGCGCCAGTTAAAATGAGGAAGTTAGCAAAGCAGAGGTAAGAGATGCTAGAAGAGGAAGCGATTAGACCCAGTGTATCCCATGAGGTACACCAGTACTAATTGTTAATAAGAAAATGGAAGTATGAGATTATGCGTCGACTAAAGCAAGCTCAACAAGTTTACTATCAAGAGTAAGTATTTGTTACCTCGAACTACTGATTTGTTTGATCAAACAGAAGAAGCAAAGTATTTTCTAAAATTGATTTAAGATTTGGGCGTTACCAATTGGAGATCGAACCTATGGACATAATCTTTAAGAAAAATCTGGATGAGTTGTATTTGTGTTACTTAAAGTCAACGGAGGACCATGCAAAGTATTTAATGACAACTGGGGAGTCGGAGAAGAAAGAAGTTGTATGTAAAGTTTACAAGGTGAAAGCTCTGATGGTAGAAAGCATAAGTAATCAGTGAGTTAGAGACCAAAGGAGATCCAGTAGAAATTAAAGATTACTATGAATAAAGAAAGGCCAAAAGCACCAACAAAAGTAAGAAGTTTTACCCTGTACCAGTTATTATTGAAACTTTGTGCAAGATTTCTTGAAAGTTGCAATACCTTTGACGAAGCTAACCAGCAAAAGCAAGAAATTTTTATGAAATGGAGAAGGCTGAAGAAAGTTTTGCGGAGTTAAATTAAAGAATGGTTACGTCGCCTGCTTTATCACTTTGAAAGTATCAAGGGGATTTTGTAGTGTATAGTAATGCTTCTCATAAGGGAATATGATGTGTGTTGATGTAGCACAATAACGTTATTGTATATGCATCCAGACAACCAAAACCTTGTGAGCAGAAGTATCCTACTCATAATTGGGACTAACAGTAATAATATTTGCTTTAAAAGATTGGGAAACATGATATGTATGGAGAAAAGTGTAAGATGTATACGGACCATAAACGTTTAAAGTATGTACGCACGAGGAAAAGTAAATGTAGAGGCAAGCGATAAGTAAAAAGGAGAGAACGAACATAGAAACCGTACCAGAAGAATTATCTATGGAATTTTAGAAGTTGGAGTTGGAAGTCAGATATATAATCCCAAGGAAACAAGGATGGCTAGTATGACCTTTCAGTCAAAATTGTTAAAAAAAGATAAGGAGAGGACAAGGAAAGATAATGGATCATGATATTAGCAGTTAGTAATAGGAAATTTTAATGATCACGATATCCCCAGGTTTTCTTTCAACACTTGAATGCTACAAGTAAAAGAATTAAGAAATGAGATCCTACAGGGAATGCACAATATAAAGTATTTGATTTATTGAAGAAATGCCAAGATATACGGAAATCTAAAGAAAAATAGTGATAACCAGATGTAAGAAGGAAATTTCAAGATAGATTAGGAAGTGTTGGACATGTCAAAGAATTAAGGCGAAGTATTGGAGGCCTAGTGGATAAGGCAGACCCAAAAAGTGATTTTACAAGAAGCGAATCGTGAAGTGTACCAATGATGTTAAGGGAGAAAAGGAATGACATTATGAGGGTATGTACTGATTATTGGGAGTTTAACAAAACAACGAATAAGAATAAGTGACCCCTATAAAGAATTGATTACTTATGAGACCTAATTCAAGAAGTGTGTTATGTCTCGAGGATTAACTTAAGATCTGACCTGAAAATATAACAAAGATTACGATCAAAATGAGTTAAGAGCATTGCAAGATCTGGTGATATTATGTGAAATAATAAGCGTATCAGTTGGCTATAAGGAATTAAGGAACATGTTGTAAAATGAGCTCAGATAAGTGTAATAACCCCAAAATTTTGAACTTTTTGTAACCCTATGAATAGTGTTTTTGCTGATATTGCTGAATAAGAAAACTTTTCATGCAACACTATGTAGGGGTTCTTTCATTGTTATTCTGAGATCGTAATAGTACTCTTTATGATAAATAAGTGTATGTAAAGAACGTCAGAATCCAAATCCGAACACTTTGATTTTTCCCGAAAATCCACCAGATATCGAAAGAATTGAGTATAAGGTAACAGGATAAAAATGATTTAAATTCAAGGATTGTAAGAGAGGATCATAAAAGGAATATAATGTATTGAGAAAGGTCAAGGGAACCCAAGTAATAAGATCCTGGGTATGATCCCTCAAACGATAAACGAAAATGAAAGTTAAGCGAACCGTATAACAGATCAGCGGTCATTAGCCAAGTAATTAGAAGCTAATCAAAGAGATTAGTGGGGATGATGTCATCAAACCAATGAGAAGAGGACAAAGGTGGGAGGGTGACATCACATGGTGACATAAGCATGACCAAAGCAAGTGTGTTGTTGGTTGAATTAGAACAACACAAAAGTTACCATGGTAAAAGGTAAGAAAACAAAACAAAACAAATCAAAATCAACCAACCAACAAATCATTTCACCAAAACACAAAATTATTTCATTTATTCATCCAAAAAGCTCTCGGCTTTTTCTTCTTCTTCAAAGCAAGAAATTCAAAATCTTAGTTCCAAGCTTTGTTAATTAGCAAGGTAATTATCCAAGACTCCTTATACATAGATATAGCTATCCTATAAGTTTGAGCTCCTAAATCATTCACAATCTCTTCCTAAAAATCATGGAAGAAGATGGTGAATAGTGTTTTTCAAGAACTAAAATTTTTGTTCTTGAGTTTTTGTTTAGATTAAGATTGGATAAGGACTTTTAAAGGTGATTCCAAGCAAGTTACTTGATTCTCCACTCTCCAAGGAAGGTATAACCCCTCCAAACCCTAAATTTACTTGAGTATTAGGTTTAGTTATGTTGTTATAGTTCATGAGAGGCTTGTTTGTTGTGAATGTAGAGGATAGTTGGTGTTGTAATGTTTTGGAGTTGTAATTCTTGGAGTATTGATTAATGAACTTAAGTATAGTTTCAATTCATGTTTGAGAATAGTATAAATTGATAATGTCGAGTTTTTGGCGCTTTTATGGTGAAGTATGGATGGATTTTTGATTGGGTTCTGATTGTGGGTTGATTGTGGGTTGGTTTGGAGTAGAATAAAATTGGTAATCACGTAAATATAGCCGTCGTAATGTCCGATTTACTTTAGACTGTTTTTGCTCTTAACATTAGGACCCGTGAACTCACTGCTAGGTTTTGACCATTGCCATGATTAGATAGTTCATGTTACGAGCTTCGTTTTGATATGTGCTTCGTTTGATTCCGATGTACGGTTTAGGAGAAACGACCGTTTTAAGTAACCACGTTTCGCGAACGAACCATTACCCCTCGCCTTACTTTGAAACATAGGTTAAAGACCTTAAAGGACTAATTGGAGTATGAAACATTTATGTAAAGTGTAATAGGCAGTTGGTAAGACACTCACGAAAGAATCGCCTTAAAACTCGTAATGGTTAATTTATTAAAAATGGTGGAGCCGAGGGTACTCGAGCGACTTAAGAGAATCAGTAAGCGCAAAGCGAGCGTTAGAGTCTAAATTGGTTAAAGTATAGATTTATAAGTGACTTTGGTTTAATTCCAACTTATATGTTGTTTATAGGTTACCAGACTCGTCCCAAGCCATTTGTAACCCCCAGTCGCTCAGGCAAGTTTTCTACCCGTATAACTGTTGTTGTGATGTATATGTGTATATGCATTATCTTGTGTTAGATGCATGATTGTTATTAGCAAATTCTTGCAATATATTGGAGCATGTGATATGATATATATGCATGTCTGTTTTGTAATCTTGATATATATCTGTTGGTTCAAATGCTTATAGTTGCATAATACCTATACTAGAGATAAGCAGTAGTTGCGTATACCCTGAGGATAGGGGACCCAAAGGTGAACCCTTTTCTAAAACCGGGAGTAGATGTTCCCGAATATATGATATATATATATATATATATTTATATATATATTGATATGGTTTTCAAAACTATTAATCGAATAAGGTTTATTCGATAAGTTTATATTATTTAATGAATATTACTTGAATATTCATTCGAGGACTTATGACTCAGTTTATATTATTTAATGAATATTACTTGAATATTCATTCGAGGACTTATGACTCAGTTTATATTATTTAATGAATATTACTTGAATATTCATTTGAGGACTTATGACTCAGTTTATATTATTTAATGAATATTACTTGAATATTCATTCGAGGACTTATGACTCAGTTTATATTATTTAATGAATATTATTTGAATATTCATTTGAGGACTTATGACTCCGATTATTTACTGAATGATATTCTTTATTTTATTAAAGAATAATGTGTCGATAATCAAACTTACTTTTGATTATTCAAATAAAGATATTACTTTCGTATAAGTATATCTTTGGTTATATACTATTCATTTCAAGTATAAGTTTTACAACTTCTACTTCAATTATTTTTATAAAGATTATTCTTTATGGGAATGTTATTTAAATAATAATATTCAGATATTCTCTAATATATTGGGACTGATTTACTTTATTAAATCAGCATTACTCCAAACACTCTTTAAAGTGTTTTCGAGTCTTTAAAATGATTTTTAAAAGTTAGAGCGGATCCCAAAACTCATTTTTTTTTATATATTTAAGATCTTCCTTTTAAAGGGGATTTAAATACTCGCTCAAAACCGAAGAGATCCGGCTCTGTGGTGTATTTTATATTCGCAACAAGGTTGCTGTTTTGGTAAATGAATTGATTACTTACCCAACGTTCGGGAAGTAAGTCCATCTATCGAGTCGGCATAAGCAACATGGGCTCAGTGGGCGTCCATGAAAGTGTAAGTGGCTCAGTGGGAGTCCATCAAATGCGTAAGTGGCTGAGTGGCAGTCCAGCATAAGGTCCTATTGCGACCAGGGTGATGACCAGTGGGGAATTCATCCATCTACTAGTAGAAAAGGTTACTTATTGGTATCTTTGCCTGATCAGCAAGATACCGGGTTTATGCCACAATTCTTTTCCTTTCCAAAAATTCATTGGATTTTACACACTATGTTCATACTTTACATGACAGAGGTTTTCAGGAAATGTATAAAGAGATATATATGTGGATATATATATCGGGACTTAATGAAGTATATCATAACTTCATTTCATTCAATAATACTTCAAAAATTTAATCTATTCAAATCTTGTCTTGTAGTCTCATCTATGTGATGAACTGTTGAAAGCTTATTATACTTTGAACAGTGGTAGTTCAAGTAGCTTTATAAATTATATAAGTATAGTGAAGTATTTGGTAACTTCATCCCTTGTTTTTGCTTATATCCAGTAAGTAATTATATTACACTTGATATAGGATTTTAGTAAGTTATCCATTTAGATACTTGCATTATTGTTTACACTATATATTATCTTGCGAGCTGTAATGCTCACTCTTGCTTTATTTCTTCATCACACAACAACAGTTAGGAAAGATGGCCATACTCAAGCAGACCCAGTGCAAGAGCGTGGGAAGCGCCCCGCGCCTTCCCCTTGAGATCATAGCTGCTATAGCTGCAGAGGTAGATGTATCTGTAGATCAGACCTTCTACTTTTGGGAATCAATTATGTATAATTATAACTTGTGGCAGATAATGGCAATTAATTGTAAACTTATCAAGTAATCATTTTGGGTTGTAATAACTTTTAAATTGTGGATTCAAAGACTTGTACTTATTTCAATTTCATCTCTGAGACTATAACGGGTTGTGGTTTGTTAGTGTGGGGTCACAGCATGGGGTTATTTATTATTAATTTAGTTAAGTGAAATTGTGGAAAAAAAGACCGTGACGACCCGGAACCCTGACCCCGGATCTGGGGGTGTTACAGAAATGGTATCAGAGCTAAGCGTTATAAACCTCAGAGATGATGCGACGATATAATAATAAACTCACAAAGATAATAAGAACTCTTGCCAAGTTCATGGTCGGACTACTTAAAGTAGCGCTGATAGTTAAAACCCTTACGGAAACCCTTATAAGTATCATGATAGTAACTTAGCTCGTTTAATGTGTAGGCACATGAGATAGAGGACCCTGAGATGTTCGAGCGTGAGCATGATGAGGCACTGCTAGATGTCGAGGATCAGGAGGAGCCTGAGATGGAGGAAGATGAGGAGGACCCTTCAAATGAGTCAGAGACAAAGGTCATTGCTATTTCAGATGAGGAGGACCCGGATGAGGTCCCAGTAGCTGAGGAGCGTGTCGGAGCTACGATAGTGTACACTGGTACCCCTTTACCCACACTCCCGGTGGTCAGAGCTCCTACTCCTCCACCACTATCTTGGATCCCCTATGATGACAGCTCAGAGACCCATACTTCCGAGCCTAGGCAGACCGAGGAGGCACCCCCAGCGGCTCCGGATTCACCACCTCTCGACCCTGCCCATAGGCAGTCTTTGTTAGCCCACGGCTATGTTCAGGATGTACTGAGGACCCGAGTGGCTATTGCTGAGGCCCGGTTGGATGAGGTCAGGAGGGAGTTGGATGCGGAGAGGGCGGGTAGGCGTACCCGAGCTTATAAGACTAGGGCTGCTATACCCCGATCCTTGAGGAGGGAGCTGACGGGGATAGAGCTCACGTCCCGAGCGAGACTCAGATCGCTCCAGGGGGACAGGCATGGTAGGATCTCCAGGCGGCAGGCCGACTATATCTTCCGTCGTGCGATAGAAAGGGTATGGGAGCTGACCCGCTCCGGTGTATGATTCAGGACTGACGATGGGATAGTCTAGTTGTCTAGTTAGTCGAGGCCTTAGTAAGAGCCAATTTTCCGGGATAGTTGACTTGTATATAGCATCCCGTTTTCTGACTAGACAGATAGACTATTGTGTATCACTTTTGGGACAGATGGCTATAGCACTGTTGTACTTTTGACCAGATCAAACTATATATTTCTCGCATTATGTATATATTTGTTTCCTTTCAGTTCAGTTCCTTAGTGACGAGATCACTGTTTTTATCATTATTATTACTGCACTTCTTATTAGAACTGTCATAATATAATAGAATTGCTAGATACATTCTTTTCATTATAGAACTGTGCAAGGCACAATGTTGTGTATGATTGTGACCTAACATGGAATTTCCCAAATATTTATCAATATCATGCCGCCAAGAAAGATTAGAACTAGGGCGAACCCTGGATCTGAGGACCAGGGAAGCCATAACCAGGACGGTAGGAACCAAGAACACAATGAAGCGGAAGATGAGGATTATGTGGAACAGGATGACTCCCTGTATGTAGAGGAAGAGGAAATATATGATGTTGAGGGATTTGAGATAGAGGCTGAAGAAGGAGAAACTTAGGTTGAGCAACCAGTACCAAACTCAGGCATGGATTCCAAGGGCCAGTTCATGCAACTACTAAGGCAGAACTTGGAACGTCAACCCAACCCACCCCCTCAAGGAAATAACAATGTTGTGGCAAACTCTTTCAGGGCTTTTAAGTCCCTTAAGCCCCCTGAGTTCCAAGGATCAGCCGACCCAGTTGAGGCAAGGGCATGGCTGAAGGAAATGGAGAAATCCTTTGAGATTCTGAGTACCGATGAGGCACAGAAGACTGTATTTGCTACCTACCTTCTTAAAGGAGAGGCCAACTACTGGTGGGAGGCCAAGAAAAACATGGAGACAGATGCTATCATAACCTGGGAGAGGTTCAGTCAGTTGTTTTTGGGAAAGTATTTCCCGAGGTTTATGGAGAACCAGATGGAGCTCAAGTTCTTGGAGCTAAAGCAGAATAACTTATCCGTAGCAGAGTATGAAGCAAAATTTACTGAGTTATCAAGGTTCGTGCCGGAGTTTGTGAGCACCAAGGAAAAGAAAGCTAGGAGGTTTCAGCAGGGACTGAAACCGTGGATTCAGAATAGGGTGGCAATCCTTGAGCTTACTGATTATGCCACTCTGGTGTAAAAGGCAACAATTATAGAAGCCGGATGTGAACAGATGCAAAAGGAAAGAGAGAAGAAGGGAATAAAGAGGAAAAGTATGAGCATGGGTGGAGGTTCCGCAGGAAGGAGCTTCCCAACTAGAGTTAATCGAGGAGCAGTATCCCTACCGGGACGGAACACTGGGTTTAAGCGGCCAATGAGCGCGAATGTGAGCCAGAGCGGCCAGAAGTCAAGAATGTCCTATTCCAACCAGTCTCGACCCCCATTGCCAGCCTGTAACACTTGTGGAAGGATGCATACTGGGGAGTGTAAAGGAAAGCCAGTAACCTGCTTTAAGTGCGGTCGAGAGGGTCACTATTCAACTAAGTGCCCTTATCAACCCCTGCTGCCATTCCAACCACCACTTGTCATCAGTGTGGACGCCTGGGTCATTGGAAGAGGGAATGCCCAATAAACAAACCAGCAGCTTCAGGAGCTAGCAGGGCTGCCTCCAATAAGCCACCTACTGCGAGGACTTTCAACATGACAGTCCAGGATGCTATGAAAGACTCAGATGTGATAGCAGGTACCCTTTCTCTAAATTCAGTCAGTGCAAACGTTTTATTTGATTTGGGAGCAACTAAATCTTTTATATCAAAGGACCTTGCGCGTAAGTTAAGACTTAAGGCTGAACCCTTGATAGAACCCTTACAAGTAGAAATAGTCAATCATGAAATTATTCCTGTTAACCAGATTCACCCCGCCTGTGAGTTAGGCATAGGGGAGCAATCTTTTAGTATTGATATGATTCCTTTTAAATTAGGGGAGTTTGATGTAATTTTGGGAATGGATTGGCTATCTAGCAATGATGCTCAGATAGACTGTAAGGGGAAGAAAGTTAAGTTAAATATCCCAGGATAGAAAGAAGTTATATTTAGAGGAAAGAGGCAGACGCATAAATTTTTGACTATGGCCCAGGCCAAAAGGATGCTACGAAAAGGAAATGAGGCTTACCTAGCCTATGTGGTGGACACGCAGAAGGAGGTGCCCAACTTATAAGATATTCCAGTAGTCAACGAATTTGAAGACGTATTCCCACAAGACCTTCCGGGATTACCACCCGATAGAGTGATTGAATTTGCTATTGAGCTGGCCCCAGGGACGGCGCCAGTTTCAAAAGCACCTTACCGGTTAGCCCCATTAGAAATGAAGGAATTAGCTACTCAATTGCAGGAACTTTTGGATAAGGGTATGATAAGACCCAGTGTGCCTCCGTGAGCAGCACCAGTGTTATTTGTTAAGAAGAAGGATGGGAGCATGAGGCTGTGAATCGACTATCGAGAGTTGAACAAGCTAACCATAAAGAACAGGTACCTGATACCTATAATAGACGATCTGTTCGACCAGCTAAAGGATGCTGTTTATTTTTCCAAGATTGACCTGAGAACTGGATATCACCCACTAAAGATTAAACCCGAAGATATTCCCAAGACAGCGTTCCGTACCAGGTATGGGCACTATGAGTTTTTGGTAATGTCCTTTGGATTAACCAACGCCCCAGCTGCTTTCATGGATTTAATGAACAGAGTATTTAAGAAGTACTTGGACAAGTGTGTGATAGTTTTTATCGATGATATTTTAATCTACTCAAGGACTTAGGCAGAATATGCAGAGCATTTGAGGATAGCACTAGGAATACTCAGAGAGGAACAGTTATATACCAAATTCTCGAAGTGTGAATTCTGGCGGAATGAAGTACAATTTTTAGGACATGTGATCAATAAAGAAGGAGTATTGGTCGACCCCTCCAAGATAGAGGCGGTCTCAAATTGGGAAAGGCCAACCACACCCACAGAGGTAAGGAGTTTCATAGGATTGGCCGGCTACTATCGTAGATATGTACAGGACTTTACGAAGATCGCAGCCCTTTTGACATGACTTACTCGTAAGACAGAGAAGTTTGAATAGACGGAGAAATGCGAGAACAGTTTTCAGGAATTAAAGAAAAGGTTGGTAACAGCCTTGGTGTTGGCATTGCCCGACGGAAAAGGAGATTTTTTGATATATAGTGACGCGTCGCACAAAGGATTAGGGTGTGTGCTTATGCAGCACGGTAAGGTGATTGCGTATGCATCGAGACAACTGAAGGAATACGAGATTAGATATCCTACTCATGACCTTGAGCTCGCGGTAATAGTTTTTGCCCTAAAAATTTGGAGGCACTACTTGTATGGAGAGAAGTGCGAGATTTTCACAGACCATAAGAGCCTCAAGTACATATTTACGCAGAAAGAGCTCAACATGCGCCAGAGGAGATGGTTAGAGCTAATCAAGGACTATGATTGTGAGATTCTCTATCATCCGGGGAAAGCCAATGTGTGGCTGATGCCCTTAGTAGAAAGGAAAGACTCAGAATGATAACGGCTTCGGAAGAATTGATAAAGGATTTTGAGAGAATGGAAATAGAAGTAAAGGTAACCGGAACCGGAACTGAAAAGCTATTTGAGATCTTAATGCAGCCAGAGTTATTGGAAAAGATCAGATTGTGCCAAGAGAAAATAATGAATGAAGGCAGAGAGTCAATGACTGGAGAAGAGATCCATACTGAGAAAGATGATAAAGGGATAATGAGGTACTCCTACCGGATTTGGGTTCCGAACGTTCAAGAGCTTAAAGATGAGATTTTGGATGAAAGCCATAGTTCAAGGTATTCCATTCACCCGGGAAGCACCAAGATGTATAGGGATTTGAAGGAATATTACTGGTGGCCCAACATGAAGAGGGACGTAGCAGAATGGGTAAGCAAATGTTTGACTTTCGAAAGAGTAAAGGCAGAGCACCAGAGACCCAGTGGACTTTTACGACCCCTAGAGATTCCCGAATGGAAATGGGAACAAATAGCCATGGATTTTGTTGTCAGTTTACCAAGGACAAAAGCCAACCATGATGCCATATGGGTGATTATAGACCGACTGACAAAGTCAGCTCATTTCATTCCTATCAATGAGAGATACACAGTCAATAGAATGGTGGACATTTACCTTAAGGAAATAGTGACGCGACATGGAGTCCCAGCGTCCATTGTCTCAGACCGAGACCCCAGGTTTTACTCCAGATTTTGGAGGAGTTTTCAAGAATGTGCGGGGACCAAGTTAAATATGAGTACCGCGTACCATCCCCAGATGGATGGGCAGAGTGAAAGGACCATCCAGACACTAGAGGATATGTTGAGAGTCTGTGCAATAGACTTTAAAGGAAGTTGGGATGATCGCTTGCCGTTGATCGAGTTTTCTTATAACAATAGCTTTCATGCTAGCATCGGAATGCCGCCTTATGAGGCCCTGTACGGAAAAAGGTGTCGATCTCCCTTATACTGGGATGAAGTAGGAGAGCGGAAGATGCTCGGACCCGAAGTGGTCCAAAGGACCAAAGACATAGTGGATCTCATCAGAGAACGGCTGGTAGCAGCCCAAGACAGACAGAAGAAATATGCAGACCTAGCCCGAAAGGACAAGGAGTATGGAGTAGGGGACTTAGTACTACTAAAAGTATCCCCTTGGAAAG
Organism: Apium graveolens; assembly: GCF_009905375.1. Taxonomy (NCBI): domain Eukaryota; kingdom Viridiplantae; phylum Streptophyta; class Magnoliopsida; order Apiales; family Apiaceae; genus Apium; species Apium graveolens. Next base: position 203,555,065 of record NC_133654.1, read on the forward strand.
GGTTAATGAGATTCAGAAAGAAAGGAAAACTAAGCCCAAGATACATTGGACCTTTTGAGATACTAAGACGGATTGGGAAGTTAGCTTACAAGCTAGCCTTACCCCCGAACCTACAACAAGTTCATAATGTGTTCCATGTGTCAATGCTAAGGAAGTATCATCGGGATGCCAGACACATAGTGGAGTACGAGCATGTGGATATGCAACCAGATCTGACTTACGTGGAGAAACCAGTAAAGATTATGGATAAGAAGGAGCAGGTGCTTCGGAACAAAGTGATCAAGCTAGTCAGAGTGCTATGGCAGAATCATAATGTGGAAGAATCAACTTGGGAGCTAGAGAGCGCAATGCTAGAAAAGTACCCCCATTTATTTTCTATTTGATTCCGGGACGGAATCCTTTTAAGGAGGGGAGACTGTAATAACCCCAAAATTTTGAACTTTTTGTAACCCTTATGAATAGTGTTTTTGCTGATACTGCTGAATAAGAAAACATTTCATGCCACACTATGTAGGGGTTCTTTTATTGTTATTCTGAGATCGTAATAGTACTCTTTATGATAAATAAGTGTATGTAAAGATCGTCATAATCCAAATCCGAACACTTTGATTTTTCCCGAAAATCCACCAGATATCGAAAGAATTGAGTATAAGGTAACATGATAAAAAGGATTTAAATTCAAGGATTGTAAGAGAGGATCATAAAATGAATATAATGTATTGAGAAAGGTTAAGGGAACCCAAGTAATAAGATCCCGGGTATGATCCCTCCAACGATAAACGAAAACGAAAGTTAAGCAAACCGTATAACAGATCAGCGGTCATTAGCCAAGTAATTAGAAGCTAATCAAAGTGATTAGTGGGGATGATGTCATCAAACTAGTGAGAAGAGGACAAAGGTGGGAGGGTGACATCACATGGTGACATAAGTATGACCAAAGCAAGTGTGTTGTTGGTTGAATTAGAACCACACAAAAGTTACCATGGTAAAAGGTAAGAAAATAAAACAAAATAAATCAAAATCAACCAACCAACAAGTAATTTCACCAAAACACAAAATTATTTCATTTCTTCATCCAAAAAGCTCTCGGCTTTTTCTTCTTCTTCAAAGCAAGAAATTCAAAATCTTAGTTCCAAGCTTTGTTAATTAGCAAGGTAATTATCCAAGACTCCTTATGCATAGATATAGCTATCCGATAAGTTTTAGCTCCTAAATCATTCACAATCTCTTCCTAAAAATCATGGAAGAAGATGGTGAATAGTGTTTTTCAAGAACTAAAATTTTTGTTCTTGAGTTTTTGTTTAGATTAAGCTTGGATAAGGACTTTTAAGGGTGATTCCAAGCTAGTTACTTGATTCTCCACTCTCCAAGGAAGGTATAACCCCTCCAAACCCTAACTTTACTTGAGTATTAGGTTTAGTTATGTTGTTATAGTTCATGAGAGGCTTGTTTGTTGTGAATGTAGAGGATAGTTGGTGTTGTAATGTTTTGGAGTTGTAATTCTTGGAGTATTGATTAATGAACTTAAGTATAGTTTAAATTCATGTTTGAGAATAGTATAAATTGATAATGTTGAGTTGTTGGGGCTGTTATGGTGAAGTATGGATGGAGTTTTGATTGGGTTGTGATTGTGGGTTGATTGTGGGTTGGTTTGGAGTAGAATAAAATTGGTAATCGCGTAAACATAGCCGTCGTAATGTCCGATTTACTTTAGACTGTTTTTGCTCTTAACATTAGGACCCGTGAACTCACTGCTAGGTTTTGACCATTTCCATGATTAGATAGTTCATGTTACGAGCTTCGTTTTGATATGTGGTTCGTTTGATTCCGATGTACGGTTTAGGAGAAACAAATGTTTTAAGTAACGGCGTTTCGCGAACGAACCATTACCCCTCGCCTTACTTTGAAACATAGGTTAAAGACCTTGAAGGAATAATTGGAGTATGAAACATTTATGTAAAGTGTAATAGGCAGTTGGTAAGACACTCGCGAAAGAATCGCCTTAAAACTCGTAATGGTAATTTATTAAAAATGGTGGAGCCGAGGGTACTCGAGCGACTTAAGAGAATCAGTAAGCGCAAAGCGAGTGTTAGAGTCTAAATTGGTTAAAGTATAGATTTATAAGTGACTTTGGTTTAATTCCAACTTATATGTTGTTTATAGGTTACCAGACTCGTCCCAAGCCATTTTTAACCCCCAGTCGCTCAGGCAAGTTTTCTACCCGTATAACTGTTGTTGTGATGTATATGTGTATATGCATTATCTTGTGATAGATGCATGATTGTTGTTAGCAAATTCTTGCAATATATTGGAGCATGTGATATGGTATATATACATGTCTGTTTCGTAATCTTGATATATATCTGTTGGTTCAAATGCTTATAGTTGCATAATACCTATGCTAGAGATAAGCAGTAGTTGCGTATACCCTGAGGATAGGGGACCCAAAGTTGAACCCTTTTCTAAAACCGGGAGTAAATGTTCCCGAATATATGATATATATATATATTTATATATATATATATTGATATAGTTTTCAAAACTATTAATTAAATAAGGTTTATTCAATAAGTTTATATTATTTAATGAATATTACTTGAATATTTATTCGAGGTCTTATGACTCAGTTTATATTATTTAATGAATATTACTTGAATATTCATTCGAGGGCTTATGACTCAGTTTATATTATTTAATGAATATTACTTGAATATTCATTCGAGGACTTATGACTCAGTTTATATTATTTAATGAATATTACTTGAATATTCATTCGAGGACTTATGACTCAGTTTATATTATTTAATGAATATTATTTGAATATTCATTTGAGGACCTATGACTCCGATTATTTACTGAATAATATTCTTTATTTTATTAAAGAATAATGTGTCGATAATCAAACTTACTTTTGATTATTCAAATAAAGATATTACTTTCGTATAAGTATATCTTTGGTTATTTACTATTCATTTCAAGTATAAGTTTTACAACTTCTACTTCAATTATTTTTATAAAGATTATTCTTTATGGGAATGTTATTTAAATAATAATATTCAGATATTCTCTAATATATTGGGACTGATTTACTTTATTAAATCAGCATTACTCCAAACACTCTTTAAAGTGTTTTTGAGTCTTTAAAATGATTTTTAAAAGTTAGAGCGGATCCCAAAACTCATTTTTTTATATATTTAAGATCTTCCTTTTGAAGGGGATTTAAATAGTCGCTTAAAACCGGAGGGATCCGGCTCTGTGGTGTATTTTATATTCGCAACAAGGTTGCTATTTTGGTAAATGAATTGATGACTTACCCAACGTTCGGGAAGTAAGTCCATCTATCGAGTCGGCATAAGCAACATGGGCTCAGTGGGCGTCCATGAAAGTGTAAGTGGCTCAGTGGGAGTCCATCAAATGCGTAAGTGGCTGAGTGGCAGTCCAGCATAAGGTCCTATTGCGACCAGGGTGATGACCAGTGGGGAATTCGTCCATCTACTAGTAGAAAAGGTTACTTATTGGTATCTTTGCCTGATCAGCAAGATACCGGGTTTATGCCATAATTCTTTTCCTTTCCAAAAATTCATTGGATGTTACAAACTCTGTTCATACTTTACATGACAGAGGTTTTCAGGAAATGTATAAAGAGATATATATGTGGATATATATATCGGGACTTAATGAAGTATATCATAACTTCATTTCATTCAATAATACTTCAAAGATTTAATCTATTCAAATCTTGTCTTGTAGTCTCATCTATGTGATGAACTGTTGAAAGCTCATTATACTTTGAACAGTGGTAGTTCAAGTAGCTTTATAAATGATATAAGTATAGTGAAGTATTTGGTAACTTCATTCCTTGGTTTTGCTTATATCCAGTAAGTAATTATCTTACACTTGATAAAGGATTTTAGTAAGTTATCCATTTAGATACTTGCATTATTGTTTACACTATATATTATCTTGTGAGCTGTAATGCTCACTCTTGCTTTATTTCTTCATCACACAACAACAGTTAGGAAAGATGGCCAGACTCAAGCAGACCCAGCGCAAGAGCGTGGGAAGCGCCCCGCGCCTTCCCGTTGAGATCATAGCTGCTATAGTTGCAGAGGTAGATGTATATGTAGATCAGACCTTCTACTTTTGGGAATCAATTATGTATAATTATAACTTGTGGCAGATAATGGCGATTAATTGTAAACTTATCAAGTAAGCATTTTGGGTTGTAATAACTTTTAAATTGTAGATTCAAAGACTTGTACTTATTTCAATTTCATCTCTGAGACTATAACGGGTTGTGGTGTGTTAGTGTGGGGTCACAACATGAGGTTATTTATTATTAATTCAGTTAAGTGATATTGTGGAAAGAAAGACCGTGACGACCCGGATCCCTGACCCCGGATCTGGGGGTGTTACAATAAGCGAATTGTATTTATTGATAACATCTTCAGCTATTCAGAGAATAAGAGAGTCGGTGTGAAATGCCCAAGAATTTTTCCTCCAAAGATTTGAAGGGAACCAACTACACGTTAAGTCTTCAAGTATGAAATTTTGACCAAGGTTAACAAAAGATTCTGATTAATCCGTTGACAACTACCTAAACAAAGTTGTATGATACCAAATGCCTTATGCAGAAAGAAAGGATTGGATGTAATTAAGACCACCGAGGAGTTAATAAACAAAGTGGAAAGAGTGGAATATGAAGTTCAAATACCTAAAGGTGATAATGAGTGAATATATGAGATTACTTTTCAGCCTTAACTAATGGAAAAGAGTAAGAGATGTTTAAATGTTTGGATACTAAGTTGAAAATAAGCACCACCTCCCATCCTTAAACAAAGAGTCAGAGCGAGGAAGCGATTCAGGAAATATAAGGATGTTGAAAGATTGAATTTCAAGGAGAACTGGGACGATCATTTATCATCAATGTCAGCTTTAAAGTGCTACTTTACCAAGCCTTATGTGGACATAAGTGTAAGTCCACACTTTATTGAGATAAAATGGGAGAAAAGAAGTTGTCAAATTCTAAATTATTTCAGTATACTAAAGGGCGTAGTGATATTGATTGAAGCAGCTCAGAGTAGATAAAGAAAGAAGGCAGAATTGTATCGAGGGAGAGTATGAATATAGAAATAGAACCAGTAGTGTTAGTAAAAGTTTTGCCTTGAATGAGATTGGATAAGTCTAACTAGAAAGGACAAGTCAAGTCCTAAATTTAGTAGACCCTTCGAGGTATTGATAAATATAGATAAAGTTGTTTATGAGTTAATATTACCATTATAGCAGTATATACATGTAATGTGTTATGCGTGTCAATGTTAAGGCGATAAGTATCAGATTCAAATTAAGTGACTGATTAAGAGCCAATGGGCTCTTGTCCAAGTTTGTTCTGCATATAGTGATCGATCCAAGTTTTTGATCGTTAAATGCGAGTCCTTGGAAATGAGTGTATATCAATAGTGAATACGTTTGAAATCTGTGAGTAGAAGAGTCTACTTAGAAATTAGAGTCAGATATGCTTGACAAATATCCTCACTTATTTAGCTAGACCAGATTCTGAGGACAGAATCTTTTTAAGGGGGGAAGGATATAACGACTCGTGTATTTTTGAATTATTTAAATATGTAATTGTGGAAGTGTTAAATAAATAAAGTATGTGTATAGTTTTTGTCAGCTCGATGTTGTTTTATTATTATTATTTATGTATGATTTATGGTGTACATGGTGGTTCGTGTAGTTAATTATTGAGTATATTGAATTGTTTGCACTTTTAAAAGTAAATTTAGTGCAAATTTATTTGCATAAATATTTGGAATGTCTCTAAAATTGTTTTTATGATTTTACAATTACAATATTTATTTTTGGGATTTTATAAAATTTAGAAATCAATATTTCATTAATTATTTAGCCCTGTATGATTTTCCGATTGCGTTTATTTGCAAAAATTTGTATTTAATTCTAGAATTCTTTAAAAATTATGAAATTCATATTTATTTAAGTTTGAAATATTCCGAGAATTTTAAAATTATTTCGGGAATTTTCGGAGTTAGTTTCACCCGCGCGTCGATTCGTTTGATTGATAAAAGCGGGTATAAAGTGCATTTTAGGAATTATTTTAAAATTTTGAAAGTTACGTTTTTTTAAATTTCGGGATGTGTCTAACATTTTAAGACTGTTTCAGTGATTTTCTGAATTTATTTTAAGTGCAACTCGGTTCGTTAACTGTAAATGCGGGTATAAGTTGCGTTTCAAAATTTATTTAAAAATTACGAAATTTACATTTTTATTAACTTCGGGATATTTATAATATTTTATAACCATTCTCGTAATTTTTTGAAATTGTTCTATGTGCCACTTGGTTCGATAAATTGCGAAATGCGGGTCAGAACCAGGCTTGCAAATGAAAACTAGACACGTGTCGACTGTTAAAAGGATTCATGGAAATGTGGCAGCTACTTATTTGTGGTTGTTGCAACGTGTTGTTTAAAAAAAATATATAATATGAAAAAAATAGAAACAACAAGAGATAGATACAACCCCTATGTCCCCATTTCCCTCGACCTTGGTTTCTCTCATCTCTCTTAAACTCTCCGCCTTTGTTCTCCTGCTTCGTGCGCCTTTTTCTTTGGTGCTGCCGCCTATTCCTGGTAATTTCCCTACGCTACCCTGTATTCCGTCGTTGCCTTCCTCGCTTTTCCGGCGAGGAGTGGTGGTGGCGCGTGGTCTGCGTCGGGGGTGTGATTAGTGTGTGTATATACGCATAAGTGTGTGTGTGAAGTTGTGATGTTGCTGTGATGCTGTGCTCTTGTGTATTGTTTGATTACCTTTCTTTTCCTCCGGTCACCACCGCGGGAATTTGCGTGTGGATGATTTTATCGATTCTGATCTTTTTGCAGCGAGTTGTGATGATAATTGTTCGATATCTGCTGAATTAAATTTTAATTATTGGTAGGATTTGCAGTTGGAAACCCGAATTAATGGGTACCCGCGAATTTTACCACCGTTGGCGATGAGCCTCGGCGAGCCAACGGTGGACTGTGAAGTTTATTCTGAGTCCTAAGATTTTTAAACTATTAATTTAGTTCGTAACGTTATTTTCAAGAATGATATATATTTATTGGGTATACGTAGATTGTATCGAGATTATGACTGGTATTTATGAAATTTGACTGAGGTTGTTGTTGAGTAATTTGGATTATAAATGGTGGTTGTTGAATTAACTGTCTGATTGATTGGTTGTTGTGGACGTCGATGATATTCGACGGGTAGTCCGATAAACAAAGGGGACGCTGTCCGATTTCCAGGAAATCAAACTACGAAAATACGGGATCATATCCAGTAACTGTCGGGCTGTCGAACGAGTATATATAAACATATATATATGTTGTTGTATATGAAATCTGATTGTATGTGGTGGTGAACTATTTTGCGAAAAGTAATAACCCTAATTTCGTAAAATAACTAATATACGTATTTTCTGGAAACGAATACCGAATCGATTCTCGAGAACATGAACCTTAACTGTTGTGTGTATTATTATAATATATGTCATTACAAGTCGGAACTTAATATCGAATGGGTAGATTGTTAGCGAGGATATGTCAAGCATAATCGAATTTCTAAGTTAGGGTGTTTCGACCTTGTAGGTTCTAGTCGGAATGCCCGAGAATTGACATTGGACGAAAGATAGTTGGTGGTCAGTCGAAAGACTCAGTATGGTTCCAATCAAAGGACTTAAGTGTTGAGGTCGAATCCAGAGTGATCTAGTGGATAGACAATAAAGCCTGAGCGATAGACTCGGCTCAGAATCGATCAGTAATAGTTGTAAAGCCCTGTAAGGCAAGTACTTCTGAACTTTTCTTCAAGATATATTGCAAATATTTTCGAACTATTTCATAACATGTAGCTATTATTCAAAATGACTCCTGTTTTATATTGCAAGTACTTTAAACTATTTAACCTTGAACCCTGATTTTCTTGATCTTGAGCCATAAGCCTTATTCTTTGTAAACCATCCTTTGTTGATTTTCAGATACCAAACCACCCAAATATGATACTACTCCCCAAATGTATAACTACCAAACACTGGAAGAAAATTGTTTGAAAACACAGAAACTTTTATACTCCAACCATTCTTTATAATATCAAAGAACTATACCTTGAAAATCATTACTGGTCTAATACCTGATCTTTCTACAAACTGAAAACCGTTTCTTATACATACCCTGATATACCCTTGTGATACTCATAAATCGCATTACGCTTTTATACCAATGCTTTATCGTTGTTGATTATGATCTTGATTATTGAATTACATTTTTTATTACACTGAATTGTTTTAGAATTGGATCGTTTTCTTTATGTGGACCAGATTCGTGGTCAGACCACATTCGTGGTCGAATTAGGCCAATGTGTGCCTTGGATCCAGTTCGTAGAGCAGAGTTGTGTGCTTCGCTCGGGGTTAGTGCGTGGCTGATCAGCAGCCTAACCTTGGTTTTTAAAACTTAAAATGAATATCCAATTTTAATGATTAGTTAAAAAAGAAACATGATTCCTCTGAATCATCTCATTTGATCATTGTTTAACCTCAGTTATCGTTATTATGACTTGCTGAGCTAGTTAGCTCACTCTTGCGAATTCTTTTTATATATTTTATAGTTGAAAAGAATATGGACGATAGCGAAGTGCCTCAGTCCAAAGTGCGGGCTAAGGTTCCATTTTGGGTTGGATTGAGCTAGCAGGAGCTTCATTCGGTAGAGAGATAGTAAGATTGTAAGGATAATTTTATTATCAGTTGTAAGTTAAATTAGTTGGGATTTGGTACGATGTAATAAAAGTCAAGGTTGTGGCTTGTTTTCATACTTTAACCTGTTGCGATCCGTGGTTATGTAAAGCAGGGTCATTGCAAATAGTATCTTATATACAGGTTTATATATTGTGTTTGTGTTGTGGACCCCAAACTTCTGACCCGGGTTTGGAGGGCACCACAGATCTTATCTGCCTTGACAAGGAGTTTGGAACATAGACCATCCCTTTAAATTGATTATTGGTGATCCTGACACAGGAGTGAGAACTAGACATGCCACTCAGAATGAATGTCACTTTTCAGGGTTTCTTTTAGAAATGGAACCTAAGAAAGTGGATGATGCACTTGAAGATCCATATTCGGTTATTGCTATGCAAGACAAACTCAATCAGTTTGAGAGGCAAAAGGTATGGAAGCTGGTACCCCGACCAAAGGACAAGTCAGTGATAGGCACTAAATGGGTATAGAGAAATAAGTTAGATGAAGATGGCAGTGTAACGAGAAACAAGGCCAGACTGGTAGCTAAAGGTTACTCTCAAGAAGAGGGTATAGAATATGATGAAACCTATGCACCAGTAGCTAGGCTTGAGGCAATCAGGATGTTTCTAGCATTCGCAACACATTCAGATTTCAAGGTTTATCAAATGGGTGTGAAGAGTGCATTCCTGAATAGGGAGTTAGAAGAAGAAGTGTATGTGGAATAACCTCCAGGTTTTGAAGATCCAAATCTGGCTGATTTTGTCTACTTTCTATTCAAAGCTCTCTATGGCCTTAAACAAGCCCCAAAGACATAGTATGACACTTTATCTAAATTTCTACTTGAAAATGGTTTTATTAGAGGTGTTATAGATAAAAATCTATTTCATAAAATGCATAAATCTAATATGATATTAGTTCAAGTATATGTTGACGATATTATATTTTATTCTACTAATGATGATCGTTGCAAGAGATTCTCTAAGCTAATGTAGAGTAAGTATGAAATGAGCATGATGAGAGAGTTGAACTACTTTCTTGGATTACAAGTGAGTCAAAGGAAAGATGGTATATTCATCTGTCAATCCAAGTATATAATAGAACTTCTCAAGAAGTACAATCTGGAAGATTCAACTCCGGCAAAGACTCCAATGCCAACAGCCACTAAGCTTGATCAGGACAAAACTGGTAAGAAAGTTGACATCAGAAGCTACAGAGGTATGATAGGCTCATTACTTTATCTCACAGTAAGTAGGTCAGATATTATGTTTGTAACATGCTTATGTGCTAGATTTCAAGCTGACCCAAAAGAGTCTCATCTTATAGCTGTTAAAAGAATATTTAGGTATCTTAAGGGGACTCTAAATCTTGGTATTTGGTACCCTAAAGGTACAGTTCTAACCTAGTTGGCTTTACAGATTCATATTTTGCAGGTTGTAAGATTGACCAGAAAAGTACCTCATAAAGCTGTCAGTTTCTTGGAAGAAGGTTTGTATCCTGGCATAACAAGAAGCAACACTCAGTATCCATATCAACTGCTGAAGCTGAATACATAGCTGCTGGAAGCTGCTGTGCCCAAATCTTGTGGATGAGGAACCAACTCCGGGATTATGGTTTGTTGGTATCAAAGATTCCAATATTCAGTGAAATTTAAGTGCAATAGCAATCTCAAACAACCCAGTTCAGCACCCAAGAACAAAGCACATTGATATCAGGTATCACTTTATCAGAGAGCATGTCACAAATGGCACTGTGGAATTATATTTTGTACCCACAGAGGATCAAATTGCAGACATCTTCACTAAATCACTTGATGAAAATACTTTCTCTAAGTTGGTTAGTGAACTTGGGATGCTAAATCTTTTTAAATAACAAATTAGGAATCAATAACTGCAATTTGTCTCAAATAAACCCATTTGTTATTTAATTTCTATATTATAAGGACATGTGGATTTATGTGTCAATTAATTACTTCTCATATTTTAAATATTTGTATGATTGTGTCTAATTGATAAATATTTTAACACACTTATATTGATAAATTGCTTGAAAATAATTTAATCATTATTTGTTAAATTATGAGTGAAATATTGCAGCATAATTTTGGTATAACTCTTTGAAAATTTATCAATTCAATGATAAAAGTTTCAAATATAATAAATCAAAGTTGTGATTTATTAGTTTTAGTGAACTTTAAATAATTTGATATTTAAAAGAGTTCTCTAAAATTAATTTGAAATTAGAAGCATAATTTATTCCATGAAAATATAATTTTATCAGTTAATGATAATAATTGTGTTTTTATTATAATTAAATTGTGTTTGACAAAGTTAAATGCCTAAGTTAGTTACTTGCGACCTCAGGATACCCAAGGTAGCAAGTAAATACTTGAACATTATTTTTTTCTTTTAATCTTTGTCACTAGGGGCTCCAGTAGCAAGTAATAACTTGTTTTTCTATTGGTCAGTTACTTGCGAACTGAGACCCTAGAGTAGCTTGGTCGCATGTAAAGCGTTGAGCTACATAACTATCTCAGATACTTACGACCTGGCACCATGGGAGCGCAAGTAACTAACTTACACTATCTTTTTACTTGCGATTGTGGAGCGCAAGTAACTTATATAAATCTCATTATCCGGTTACTTACAAATGGTCTCACAGTGTGTCTAAGTTACTTGCGCACTGTAATACACAGTAGTCGCAAGTAACTCCCTTGAGTTATTCTGTGATTGATCTGTAGTATATATCAGCATAATTCCATTCATTTTCACAGGTATATACATGATTACACAAAGATGCAAGTAAGGTAAAAAACTGGAGTAATTTTTTTAATCGATTAAATCGTACAGAAATTTGTCCAAATTTCAAACAAATTGCAGATTCTTGGAGCCCACATACACTCATTCTCTTGACTGTAAAAACTTGTGATTTTACCTGTTAAGTTTAGAAATTGAATTGTGTGGTTTTCTTGAACATAAGGGACTGTTTTGCTAAGTTTAAAATTGGTTAATTGGTTAATTATTTCAATTGGCTTAGTTTATTATTCCATAATTGTTCTGCATCAATTTGTGTGTCTGTTAGGGCGAAAACACGCGCTAATATTCACGTAAGTATACGCGTTCGCAAGTAGTATAAGATATAAATCAGATTCGTTCCCACAGAGACTGGTTTAGGTTAAGTTCAATTTATGCACCTATGCAACAATGTATGGTTATCGCTCAATGCTAAGACGAATAACAAATTGGGTTTTTATTAAACTAAGAGATTATACTAAATAATATTAACTAAGAGAATTGAGGTTGAATTAATATATATGACAAACATGGGATTCTAACTTCATTAAATACTTCATTCAATAGCCTTATTGTTCTTAACCTTAGCATGTGATGGTGATGACACTAATCAGATAACACGAAACTGATAAACGCCAACTTTCGTTGCACGAGTACCATTCTACCAGACATCCAGAAAAGAGATAGAAGCTGAATAGACACCAATTATATTGAGACCCTATATGTCTATAGAATTTGACAACATAACAGTTTAAGCATAAGTTATCTATCTTGATTACATAGGGCAAGTAAAACGGTTAGAGTTACCCACTAATCATGCATACACATACATGAACCTATGCTAGCATGGCAAGTTCTAAACCTCTATATTCACTGTCGCTTCAATAGAGATTAACACGCAATCTTATATGTTAGCTACGCACATAAGACGAATAAGCACAACCAATACTAGGATATCAATCAATCACCACACACCAAGATATCAAAATAAATTAATTATTGAAATCCATAAGTAAATCCGTTAGAACCCCATGACAACGATTAGCCCATAATTGAACTCATCATCACCATGGTTTCCAATGAAAGCATGGTATAAAACAAGGTCTTAATAAACTGAATAATAATTAAAGTACGAATAAATGAGATCTAAGTTCAACAAGAACGAAAACGAGCATCCAAAGTTATAACTAATTCAAAGAATCACAAGTTAAAAACAAGATCTTCTTTTTCGGAGTTGTTCTGTGCTTCTAGATCTTCTCCTTGGTATCCCAATCTTCCCGGATGATGAAAACCTTTTTTTTAAGTATATATACGCCCCTAGTGGACTTGAACCCTTAAAATCGTCAAATTCCACTCAAAAAAGGCTTTTTCAGCGAAATCAGCGACCAGCCGCGCCTTGGGCGACCGCTCAGCTCTCCGGGCGGGCGCTCAGCTCTCCTGGGCGGCCGCTCAGCTTTTCTGGTTGGGCGCTCAGCTCCTGTCTGGAAAAATTTCTGATGAATCTTGTTTTGGCCATAACTTGAGTTCTACTCGTCAAAATTAGGCGATTTAACTGCCCACGCAAAGCTATTAAAATTCTCTACAACTTGAAAATAGCCTTGGCTTCGAAATCTGATCACTTTTTATCATATTTCCTTTAAAAGCTCATTTTTTCATATAACCGATACCTGAAATGCAATAACACAAAAACACATCAAAATACCAACAACTTGAGTTCAAAACACCAATTTAAGCTTGTAATAAAGCATTCCAAGTGGATATAAAATCCACTTATCACACCCCCAAACTTGAATCAATGCTTTTCCTCAAGCATAAATAGACTCAAAACTACAAAACAAACCTAATGCATGAATGCAACTACGTGAATGCAACTAAATTATAATGCAATCGATCCCCTCAGAATAACCATAACCAAATGAATAAGCCAATGCCTCTAAGAATGCAATGAATTTAAACAGAGCTCGAATAAATCCCACAAACCAACTCACAAACCAGAAACGTGCGTGTGTGGATGCTTAACAGATATACTCTCGATACTAGATCAATAACCATAACTTATCTATCATCGAAACAATCAAAAGTTTATAAACAGAATAGAAAATAAACGTATTATGACTCACAACACCTCCTTTCTACTAGAGTTATACAAGGATTCACACTATTATTGAACACATAACAAAGATGCTTATTTGACCATGCAATGAACGAGGTCCCAAAAGACTTATACAATAATACCCATGTAGCGAGCGTTAGGTTAGCGGATCCCAGACTATAAAAGCCTTAGATCACTAAGCACAAAGTCCCCTAGAACTTAATAACTCGAGTATTAAAGAGCTCACTCTTGATCAATTATGCATAAACACATACTTTTTTCTTTCTTTTTTTTCTCTTTTTTTTTCAACAATTTCTGAATGAGTGCGTTTCGCTCCATCTCATTCAAACCTAGACTACTAATAAAAATATGAGCCGGCTACTATCCATTTGACGCCTAGCCTTACAATAACTAGCAATGAAATCCAAGTTTTTCTCCATATAAAAAAAATCAGTGTTTATACGTCATTACGAGAATATCACAAATTCTAAATATAACTAAGTAATTAAATCTCAACAACAAACAAGTATGATCATGATCTAGGTCAAAAGCAACCCTATAAGACTTTGTGAAAATATTTATTTCTGGCATGCAAATAAATTCATTAAGACTTAAACATCCCTCTATTCGTCATCACCACACCAAAGTCAACATCAACTTATCAAATATCATAGTTCATCTTAAGGGATCATGCTAAATATGCATGCAAATGCAACTATATGAAATCACATAAAAATAAATAAATATGTCCTAAATGAATAATCATGTAAAAATATGAATGAACTACAACTAAACATGCAATATGAATCTATATGGACACACACACTACTAATCCTTACATTATCACCCCTAAACTTAAAATTTTCAATGTCCTCATTGAAGGTAATAATAAGGATTTCAGACATACCTAGTCAGCGGGAGAAGGATCAGGTGGCCAATCAACCTCGCCACCAGTGTCTCGAACAACAGTACCGAAAGCGTGTGTCAAATCTTCAGCAAAATGATAGTGAATATCGTGCATGGCCTCCATACGCCTAGTCAATTGCCTATATTGGGCATCACCAATACCAGTCCTATCAACTGCCTGCTGCGCATGAGAAGAACCCTCTGTAGGCACTGGAGGATCCGTTCGGCTACCCTCTACATCATCAAAAATATATCTCAACCCCTTATTAGGGGGTGCACCTAAGAATGCATAACTCAAGTGATCTGGTAGTGGGTGAAGCTCAAGTGTGGAAACATCTTCAATAGATGGCTCGAGATGCTCCTGAGAAATTTTTAGCGCTGCTAACCCACTAGAATCGAATGGCATATCCAACTTCCTCTTCCACTGAGGTGTATTTAAAACCTGCAGTTGCTCTACTTTAAAGCACTCCTCTTTAGCTGTGGGTAACTTTATTTCCTTGAACACATTTAAAGTGACCTTTTGATCGTAAACCTTCATCGAAAGCTCTCCTTTTTGCACATCGATCATAGTTCGGCCTGTAGCCAAGAATGGTCTTCCTAAAATAATGGGAATCTTCTTATCTTCCTCAAAATCAAGAATTACAAAGTCAGCAGGGAAGATGAGTTTATCCACATTGACCAAGACATCCTCCACTATACCTCGTGGATAAGCGATGGAACGGTCAGCTAGTTGCAATGACATGTATGTTGGTTTCGGATCAGGCAGACCAAGCTTCTTGAAGATAGATAAGGGCATCAGATTGATGCTAGCTCCTAAATCACATAAACACTTGTCGAACGACAAGTTTCCGATGGTACAAGGAATAGTGAAGCTTCCAGGATCTTTAAGCTTCGGAGGCAACTTCTGTTGCAGCACATCACTGCATTCCTCCGTTAGAGCAATGGTCTCTAAGTCATCGAGCTTCAATTTCCGAGAGAGAATACCTTTCATAAACCTCACAGAGCTAGGCATCTTTTCAAGAGCTTCAGCGAAAGGTATGTTGATATGAAGTTTCTTGAACACCTCCAAAAACTTCTCAAACTACTTATCCGGCTTTTTCTTCTACAACCTCTTAGGAAAAGGAGGTGGAGGATAGATCTGTTTTTCCCCTGTATTACCCTCATGAGGAGTGTGTTTCATAGTAGTCTTCCTTGGTTCCACCTCTACTTCCTTCTGTACATCTTCTTCAGCCAAAACTTCAGATTCTGGAACTTCAGACTTTTCAGGCTCTTCATCTTGCTGAATTTGGGGGCTTGCAACCTTTCCAGACCTTAAGGTAATGGTGTTCACCTGTTCTTCAACTTCCCTCTTGCCTGGATTGGCTTCTGTATCACTAGGAAGCATTCCTGGTGGCCGATTCAATAAGGCATTAGCAATTTGCCCTATTTGGTTCTCCAGAGTCTTGATAGAAATAGCCTGGCTTTGGCATATAAGAGCCTGGTTTTTGCACATAAGCCGCAACTCCTCCAATTCAGATTTTTAATTCGAAGATAGACTTGCACCATGATTTTGTTGTTGAATTTGGAGTTGTTGTTTTGGTGCAATTTGTTGCTGAAAACCAGGAGGGTTGAATAGCTTATTTCCAAACTGCTGGAACAGCTATTGCATCGCATTCTGATTGTTCCTCCAGCTGAAGTTAGGATGATTCCAGTTGTCAGGATGATAAGTGTCTGGAACTGGTTGCTGTGATCTCTGAAAGTTACTCACAAACTGAGCTGATTCACTAGATATAGCGCATTGCTCTGTCACATGCGGACCTGCACACATCTCACAAACACTAATTATCTGCTTAACACCATAGTTAGCCAGAGAATCGATCTTCATAGATAACGCCTTCAGTTGAGCAGTGATAGCCGTAGCTGTATCCACTTCAAGAACTCCTGTTACTTTTCCATGTGGACATCTCTGGATTGGATACTGATATTCATTAGCAGCCATCAGTTCAATTAGATCATAAGCTTCCTTATAGTTTTTTGCCCATAATGCTCCACCTGCTGCTGCATCGAGCATGGGTCTGGACTGTGCTCCCAACCCATTGTAAAAATAATTGATGATCATCCAATCAGGCATTCCATGATGAGGACACTTCCTAAGCATCTCCTTGTAGCGCTCCCAAGCTTCATATAAAGATTCTCCTAATTGCTGCGCAAATTGAGTAAGAGCATTCCTGATTGCAGCTGTCTTCTCCATATAGAAGAATTTAGTAAGAAACTTCTGAGCAAGATCTTCCCACGTAGTAATCGATCCAGCTGGTAGAGAGTGTAACCAGCTCTTAGCCTTGTCCCTCAGAGAGAATGGGAACAGTCTCAGCTTCACAGCATCTTCAGAAACACCGTTGAACTTGAAGATGTCGCAGATCTCAATAAAGTCCCTAATGTGTGTATTGGGATCTTCCGTTGGACAACCCCTAAACTGGACTGAAGTCTGTACGCATTGAATTATGCCAGGCTTGATCTCAAAGGTCTTAGCTGTGATAGCTGGCCGGATAATGCTAGATTGAATGTCATTGATCTTGGGTTGAGAAAACTCCATCAAGGCTTTCGTTCGTGCTGTTAGATCTCCCATTGTAATGAGTACCGGAAACACAAACAACTAAACTGTGAAAGTAAAAGAATCCGAGTCAGTGAACTTTAACGACCACTGATGACAAGAACATAAACTAAAAATTAACACCGAGTCCCCGGCAGCGGCGCCAAAAACTTGTTAGGGCGAAAACACGTGCTAATATTCGCGCAAGTATACGCGTTCGCAAGTAGTATAATATATAAATCAGATTCGTTCCCATATAGACTGGTTTAGGTTAAGTTCAATTTATGCACCTATGCAACAATCTATGGTTATCGCTCAATGCTAAGACAAATAACAAATTGGGTTTTTATTAAACTAAGAGATTATACTAAATAATATTAACTAAGAGAATTGAGGTTGAATTAATAGATATGACAAACATGGGATTCTAACTTAATTAAATACTTCATTCAATAGCCTTATTATTCTTAACCTTAGCATGTGATGGTGATGACATTAATCAGATAACACGAAACTGATAAACGCCAACTTTTGTTGCACGAGTACCATTCTACCAGATATTCACAAAAGAGATATAAGCTGAATAGGCACCAATTATATTGAGACCCTATATGTCTATAAAATTTGACAACATAACGGTTTAAGCATAAGTTATCTATCTTGATTACATAAGGGAAGTAAAATGGTTAGAGTTACCCACTAATCATGCATACACATACATGAACCTATGCTAGCATGGCAAGTTCTAAACCTCTATATTCACTGTTGCTTCAATAGAGATTAACACGCTATCTTATATGTTAGCTACGCACATATGACGAATAAGCACAACCAATACTAGGACATCAATCAATCACCACACACCAAGATATCAAAACAAATTAATTATTGAAATCCATAAGTAAATCCGCTAGAACTCCATGACAACGATTAGCCCATAATTGAACTCATCGTCACCATGGGTTCCAATGAAAGCATGGTATAAAACAAGGTCTTAATAAACTGAATAATAATTAAAGTACGAATAAACGAGATCTAAGTTCAACAAGAACGAAAACGAGCATCCAAAGTTACAACTAATTTAAAGAATCACAAGTTGAAAACAAGATCTTCTTTTTCGGAGTTGTTCTGTACTTCTAGGTCTTCTCCTTGGTATCCCAATCTTCCCGGATGATGAAAACCTTTTTTTTTAAGTATATATACGCCCCTAGTGGACCTGGACCCTTAAAATCGTCAAATTCCACTCAAAAAAGGCTTTTTCAGCGAAATCAGTGACCAACCGCGCCTTGGGCGGCCGCTCAGCTCTCCGGGCGGGCGCTCAGCTCTCCTGGGCGGCCGCTCAGCTTTTCTGGGCGGGCGCTCAGCTCCTGTCTGGAAAAATTTCTGATGAATTTTGTTTTGACCATAACTTGAGTTCTACTCGTCAGAATTAGGCGATTCAACTGCCCACGCGAAGCTATTGAGATTCTCTACAACTTGACAATGGCCTTGGCTTCCAAATCTGACCATTGTTTATCATATTTCCTTTAAAAGCTCATTTCTTCATATAACTGGTACCTGAAATGCAATAACACAAAAACACATCAAAATACCAACAAATTGAGTCCAAAACACCAATTTAAGCTTGTAATAAAGCATTTCAAGTGGATATAAAATCCACTTATCAGTGTCACATTAGTTGAGAATTTTTTTTGTGCACGATAAATTTATTTCTAGTCAAAATCTTATTCTCATTTTTTAATTAAAATGGCGGATAATATTACGATACCCAAAATAAATTATGCCTGGGTTATAAATCGTAATCCAGCTCACATATGCTATTTTGAAAATTGAATTAGATTTTTAAATGAGCACTCGATTGTGCACTATGCCTTAACTACTAATGTACAATTAAATGTTGAGCTCCTCAGACTCGTTCACACCACAGCTATGGTCACATCAGATGAAGATCAGCTAAGCTTCATGTTTCATATTGAAGATGAAATAATACTAATCACTGAGGATAATTTCAATGAATATCTTCACTTTCCTCTGAATGTTTTTGATGATCTGCCAAGAGACTCTGAAGTTTATAGCTTCTTCAGGGGAATAAGCAGCATTATGCCATATAACGAGTATCCAAAGCATTTTAATAAAAGTCATCTACCCAAGCCTTGGAACTTATTCTTCAATATTCAGTCCTTCTATCTGTCTCCCAAGACTGGTGGATTTCATGGACTGACACATTTCATGAGGCTAGCTGGAGTGGCTATTGCTCAGAACATTCACATTAATTTTGGACGTCTGTTCATGAAAGAGATACCGAAGAATCAAGCTCAACAATATGATTACATCATATATGGCAGGTTCCTCCAGATTGTTCTGAATGCTAAGCTCACAGAAGCTCAGAAGGCCTTGGTTTCTACTGATATTATGATAAGTTATCTAGTTGTGTCTTCCAAAATGGTGGGTAGGTTGTATAAGTAGAATCCCTATTCCAACAACAACCCCATTCATGTAACAGACTTCATGCAAGAGTACTTTGACTCCCTTCATCAAGGACCTGATTCTGAGAATGAAGATGATCATGAACCCAATAATCCAGAAACTGATGCTGCAAATGAGGATGATGAAAAGGGATATGGTGGACATGAAGCAGATTCACAGCCTAACCCTGAAGCTCAACCAATGGAAGTTGATCAAGAACCTGTAGTTGGTGAACAGACAAAAGAGGTTTCTCAACCTGAAGCTACTGGACATCAAGAGGAAGCTGAGCCAACTCAATCAAAAACAAATGTTTACAGGCCATACCTCGCAGGTGTGAATGAATCTTCCATGAGCACTACTTTTGATGATTTAGTAGATATAGATTCACTTAATCTTGCTGAATTTCACACATAACTTTCTCAAGAGCAATTACTATCAGGAGGCAATGAGTTTGTTTTCCCGAAAATTCATAACCACCCTCTAGAGCCAACAAACACATCTCAAAATCTCCTAGCCCCAACCCTGGAGTTTAATGATCCCATGAGTGTAGAGGGAGAAACTGCATATGATGCAGGAAATAAGGAAGGTATGTTGAGTAAACCCAAAACTTTGTCTCCGTTGAAGCAAAGTAGTATCCCCACTGAGACAACTGTAACCTCCCATGTATCTTCCCAAAAAGATACACTGGCTGAAAAGGCACATAAATAGTTACTGGATCCATCTTCTCAACAAGGTGGGTCTATTAAAATTCGCCCGTCGGCCAAGGCATCCTGTGATGAGTCAAACACACTCTCAGATACTCAGGATCTTGAAAGTTTAAAAACGTCAATTAGAAGAGCTCTATTTGGTGAGGAAGTGTTGACGAAAACAGGGCATTCAACCATATTACGGTTAGAATATCCTGTTCAAGGTCCTTTAACGGACCAACTGCCTTTACAAGTGTTAGGAGAGAGTGCTGTAATCGCTGCCACATCTAGCACATCACTTACCTCCCCAGGACTAATAAACCTGGATGCATCTACAGATAGGGGATCCGACATAGGTGTGAATCGGAAACCCATTGGCAATGAACCAGATTTAACTGGTGATCCTAAGGGGAAAGTGTCTTCACCAACACTCGAGGAAGACGAGAAATATATGTTACATAAGACGGCCTCAGTGATCCTCCCAGAGATTCAAACTTTGGACCAGTCAACTTAGGATGACATACAACTTATCTTGTACAAGTATTGGGAATTGCGAACTCCCATTGCACCACTGCTGACCTCCTCAAGGATGGCTCTAGTGTTTTCTACAGGTATATCTTCTCGATCTCGGAGCTATGAGCGGAGTGTATCTGTGAGGGTGAGTGAAATACTAGTCCCTAAACTGAGTGAAAGTGTGTTGAGTGATACACTGCGAGAAACCCATGAGACACCTACCTCCCAAATAACACCTATAGATATGTCACAGTACACAGCAAAATCTTACCTTGAAGAGCAGTTAGCATTTAAAGACAGCCATCTAAAAGAACAACTGGTTGTTAAGGATCAATATATCAAGAATAAACTTTTTGTAAGGGATCATCAGATTGCCCATCTTTCCGAACAACTTGAACTTCAACAAGCATCATTTACTAGTTTACGGAAATTCGTGGAGCAATCTCTCTCTCATTCTGGAAAGGGAAAGGCAATTGCCAATATTGAGCCAAAGATCTCCGTTAGTAAGCAAGCTCCAATCCCTGTTTCCACTGACACAACTCTTGCCAGTACTGGGCCAAAGACCTCAGTCAGCAAGCAAGTGTCTGTTTCAGAACCATCTTCACAAGAGATCCCTATCTTGATCTTTCCTGCTCAATCAACCCCAGCTCTGAAGGATAACAAAACTTAGGGGGAGAAATGGGTGGAGCAATAAATAGTAGCTGAAGCTGTGAGCTTAATTCAGGATGCTTTTCAAATAGCTGACTCTGGTTATGATAAATTTGGAGATGATATTCAGGAAGAATAAGAAGAAGAAGAGAGGATAGATGAAAGGTTGTTGTTAAAAGCAAGACATGCTTCCGAGAAGAGTTCTTTAACTCAGGGGGAGCAATCAACGTCAAAACAAGATCTCCTAAGCAAAGTCATTACGACACAAAGGGATCTTCTGTCGGAGATATATGCTCCAAAGCCCCTATTCTCAGAGTATGAGTTTGGAGGAAGGAGAAATAGATGAAAGTGATGTTCCTGAGAGTTTTGAACCCATAGTTGATGCAGTGATTAATGAAGAGAGAAAGGTCATAACTAAGGAAGAAGAATTTGAAGATGAAGATGCTTTCTCGGATGACTGTTTGTATTAAGGATTTTCTAAAAAGCTCAATCGATCCTATCAAGAAATTCAAGAAGATATTGAGAGATCAAGAGCTAGAGTACAATGAGCAATACAGAGAAGGGAAGCTCTTAGGATGAAAACAAGCGCTAATATTCACGCAAGTATACGTGATCGCAAATAATATAGAATTAATTCTAGTTCGTTCCCACAAACACTGGTTTAGGTTAATTTCAATTAATATACTTATGCAACAATGGTATGGTTATTATTCAATGCTAAGATGATAACAAGTCAAGTTCATCTCATAGATGAAGTTGCATGGTAAAACTTGTATAAAACATTTTCATAAATACTCTTGAGGGCTTTCATCCACTCAAGTAAACTCAATTCTTTGATCATTAACAAAATATGAAGTTACGAGATACTTCATTTAATGAAAACAACATTTTAAAAGCTCGACTCTGCAAAACTCATCAGTCACCTAGCCGTAGCCTTTCTCTCAAAGTGCTTTGGGTAATCTTACAGAGATATCCAGACTGGATGATGAACTCACTACGGGAGTTTGCCATGCCAGGAAAACAACTTACGATGATTAGTCGCAGTAGTATAACACCACATTTTTCTATATGTAGAGGAGAACAGTCAGATTATTTATCGACCGAACGCGGGACTCCTAAGGAATGGACCGTCTCAGCGGAACTTCTGGGCCATTTGAGCCAATAAAATAAGGCTGGTTCGGCGCCACTCGGTAATTCACGCTACTCCTAGTTCAGATGAAATCCGTGACTCTAAAATGTAAAGCTCGTCTCCCTTTTCCCCAAGTAAAACTTGTAGATACGGCTCCACCAAGAAGCCGTATCTGGTTGAAAAGGAAAATTTATCGATATTTCCCAGGAGATGCCTGTTAATGGATTAAACTTGTTCCAAGAATTTACTTCCCGAATGTTGGGTAAGTAATCAAAAACTTTTTTATCTATTCAGCAACTTTGTTGCGAATATAAAAATACAATTGAGCCCCTATTTTTTGAACGAGTATTTAAATCCCCAACGGGGATTGAGTTCCTCTCTATACTTTTGAAATTGGTTTTGATAAGGTTTGAAAATAATCTCTGAAAATATTTAAAGTAAGAATGATTTAAATAGTATCAATCATTTTCCAAATTATTAGGCGAATATCGAAACATTACTCTTTAAGGAAATAGAGAATCTTATTTAGTAAAAAAAGCGAAATCACAAGTCCTCGAATGAATATTCAAAATTAATATTCATTTAATAAATAAAATAAGTTTCATAAGTAGAATCTCTACTCGAATTATTGAAATAATCTTTGATCGTAATAGAAATTGTAAATGAATACTCAAAAAATAATATTCACTTATAATTTAAAACTATCGAATAAAAATTATTCGATTATTAATTTTGAAAACTATATATAATATACTTGGGAACATCGCCTCCCGATTTAGGTAAAATGTTCAACTTGTATGTCGTACTCTAAGGGGATACGCAAAATATCGCTAAATACTAGATATGTATTTTATATGCTCTACTTCAAAACAATTGTATTTGACAATAAAATATCACGATTTCAAAACATGCATGCATATATATATATCATATGAACATGCTTCCCGAAATATACATGCATATATATATATATATCACAAGATTTTTTCACGAGCAAAGCCCCACCCCCTGAGTAACTTTAAGATCATGTTTAAGGCCCATAAAAGACTAATCGGAACACTTAACAATTATGTAAAGTGTCTTAGGCAGTAAGTAAGATTCTTGCGAAGGATTCATCTTGAAATATTTAACGGTCAATTTTATAAAAATGGTGGAGCCGAGGGTACCTGAGTGACTAATATAAATATTTAAGCGTGAAAGCGAGCGTTAGGGTATGTATGAATAAAGTCTAGTTTCTTAAGCGACCGATGATTAATTCTGGCTTATGTTGTTATTTATAGGTTATCAGACCCAACCTAAGCTGATTACCATCCCCGGACACTCAGGCAAGTTTTATACCCGTATTATTGTTATTGTGATTATATATATATATATATATATATGCGTTATATTGAGAGAATTGCATGAGTAAGCATGTTTAGAGCTAGCTAGGAATGGAATTTGAAGCTTAAATTTCTAGGATAACTATATCTAATCACCAAGAAGCTATGAAAATTACCTTGTGATTTAAGATGGAGTGTGCTTAGACTTTGAAATTTTTCTCCTTATTTTCTTGAAAAGGCCGAGAGCAAAGAATGGTTGGGGAGAGAAGATGAAATGCTTGTTTTTTTATTTTGATCTTGATATTTGTGAAATAAACACTTGGTAGTGGTTTGATCTTGCTAAAATATCATGACTTTCTTTATTAAAGTGATGATATCACCTTGCTTACATCATCACAAGGCCACTTGTCCAATCCTTATGGTTTGATGACATCATCTTGCTCTAATCCTCTTGATTAGTGATAATTTCTTCATTAATCCCTTGGTTACTTGTATAAGCTTGATCCTTGGTCCCTGATTTATTTTACGGTTCGCTTAACTCTCGTTCTCGTTCTTCGTTTGAGAGATTATATTCGGGATCTTATTACTTGGGCTTCCCTAAACCTTTCTTAATATATTATATTCCTTTAATGATCCCATGTTATAATCTTTGATTTGAATTCCTTTTTAATCATGTTACCTTTTACTTAATTCGTTCGGTATCTGGTGGATTTTCAGAAAAATCAAGGTGTTTGAATTGAATTCTGATGACCTTTACATATACTCATTTACTCCACATAGGTCAAGTCTGGTTGCATGTCCACATGCTCGTATTTCACTATATGCCTAGTGTCTGAATGATACTTCCTTAGCATTGATACGTGGTACACATTATGAACTTGCTACAGGTTCGGGCGTAGGCCTAGTTCATATGCTAACTTCCCAATACGTCTTGATATCTCGAAGGGTGCAATGTACCTTGGACTTAGCTTGCCTTTCTTCCTGAACCTCATCAATCATTTCCAAGGGATACCTTTAATAGTACTAGGTCCCCTACTTCATATTCCTTGTCCTTTCAGGCCAAATCAACAAACTTCTTCTGTCGATCTTGGGCTGCTACCAGCCGCCCTCTGATTAGATCTACTATATCCTTGGTCCTTTGGACCACTTTGGGCCTGAGCATCTTACACTCTCCAACTTCATCCCAATATAAGGGATATTGACATGTTCTTCCGTATAGGGCCTCGTAAGGTGGCTTTCAAATGCTAGCATGAAAGCTATTATTGTATGAAAACTTGATCAATGGCAAGTGATCATCGCAACTTCCTTTAAAGTCTATTGCACAGACTCTCAACATATCTTCTAGAGATTGGATGGTCCTTTCACTTTGATCGTTCTTCTGGGGATGGTAAGTGGTACTCATGTTCATTTTGGTTCCCGCACATTCCTGAAAACTCCTCTAAAACCTGGATTTGAACCGAGGTCTCGGTCTGAGACAATGGATGCTGGAACTCCAAGCCGCGCCACCATTTCCTTAAGGTAAATGTCTACCAGTTTATCGACTGTGTATCTCTCATTGATTGGAATAAAGTGAGCTAACTTTGTTAGTCGGTCTATACTTACCCATACGACATCATGATTGGGTTTGGTCCTTGGCAAGCCTACTATAAAATCTATGGCTATTTGTTCCCATTTCCATTCAGGAATCTCTAGGGGTCATAAAAGTCCGAGGGGCCTCTGGTGTTCTGCCTTCACTCCCTGGAAGGTCAAACATTTGCTCACCTATTCCGCTATGTCTCTTTTCATGTTGATCCACCAATAATACTTTTTCAAATCCTTATACATTTTGGTGCTCCCCGGTGAATGGAATACCTCGAACTATGACTATCATCTAAGATCTCGTCCTTAAGTTCTTGAATATTTGGGACCGAAATCCTGTAGGAATTCCTCATTATTCCCTTGTCATCTTCCTCGGTGCTGATTTCTTCTCCAATCATTGTCTCCCTGCCTTCATTCATCACTTTTTCTTGGTACAATATGATATTTTCCAATTACTCGGGCTGCATTGCAATCTCAAACAGCTTTTCAGTGCCGACTCCGGTTACCTTCACTTTTATCTCCATTTTATCTAAATCTCTCATCAACTCTTCCAAATAAATTATCATCTTGAGTCTCTCTTTCCTACTAAGGGCGTTAGCCACCACATTGGCCTTCCCTGGGTGATATAGAATCTCACAATCATAATCCTTAATTATCTCTAACCACCTTCTCTGGCGCATTTTGAGCTTTTTCTGCATGAACAAGTAATTGAGGCTCTTATGGTATGTGAAGATCTCGCACTTCTCTCTATACAAGTAGTGCCTCCAAATCTTTAAGGAAAAAACTATTGTCGTGCTGTTAGATCTCCCATTGTAATGAGTACCTGAAACACAAACAAATAAACTGTGAAAGTAAAAGAATCCGAGTCAGTGAACTTTAACGACCACTGATGACAAGAACATAAACTAAAAATTAACACCGAGTCCCCGGCAGCGGCGCCAAAAACTTGTTAGGGCGAAAACACGCGCTAATATTCACGCAAGTATACGCGTTCGCAAGTAGTATAATATATAAATCAGATTCGTTCCCATATAGACTGGTTTAGGTTAAGTTCAATTTATGCACCTATGCAACAATCTATGGTTATCGCTCAATGCTAAGACAAATAACAAATTGGGTTTTTATTAAACTAAGAGATTATACTAAATAATATTAACTAAGAGAATTGAGGTTGAATTAATAGATATGACAAACATGGGATTCTAACTTAATTAAATACTTCATTCAATAGCCTTATTGTTCTTAACCTTAGCATGTGATGGTGATGACATTAATCAGATAACACGAAACTGATAAACGCCAACTTTTGTTGCACGAGTACCATTCTACCAGATATCCACAAAAGAGATATAAGCTGAATAGGCACCAATTATATTGAGACCCTATATGTCTATAAAATTTGACAACATAACGGTTTAAGCATAAGTTACCTATCTTGATTACATAAGGGAAGTAAAATGGTTAGAGTTACCCACTAATCATGCATACACATACATGAACCTATGCTAGCATGGCAAGTTCTAAACCTCTATATTCACTGTTGCTTCAATAGAGATTAACACGCTATCTTATATGTTAGCTACGCACATAAGACGAATAAGCACAACCAATACTAGGACATCAATCAATCACCACACACCAAGATATCAAAACAAATTAATTATTGAAATCCATAAGTAAATCCGCTAGAACTCCATGACAACGATTAGCCCATAATTGAACTCATCGTCATCATGGGTTCCAATGAAAGCATGGTATAAAACAAGGTCTTAATAAACTGAATAATAATTAAAGTACGAATAAATGAGATCTAAGTTCAACAAGAACGAAAACGAGCATCCAAAGTTACAACTAATTTAAAGAATCACAAGTTAAAAACAAGATCTTCTTTTTCAGAGTTGTTCTGTGCTTCTAGGTCTTCTCCTTGGTATCCCAATCTTCCCGGATGATGAAAACCTTTTTTTTTAAGTATATATACGCCCCTAGTGGACCTGGACCCTTAAAATCGTCAAATTCCACTCAAAAAAAGCTTTTTCAGCGAAATCAGCGACCAACCGCGCCTTCGGCGTCCGCTCAGCTCTCCGGGCGGGCGCTCAGCTCTCCTGGGCGGCCGCTCAGCTTTTCTGGGCGGGCGCTCAGCTCCTGTTTGGAAAAATTTCTGATGAATTTTGTTTTGACCATAACTTGAGTTCTACTCGTTAAAATTAGGCGATTCAACTGCCCACGCGAAGCTATTGAGATTCTCTACAACTTGACAATGGCCTTGGCTTCCAAATCTGACCATTGTTTATCATATTTCCTTTAAAAGCTCATTTCTTCATATAACTGGTACCTGAAATGCAATAACACAAAAACACATCAAAATACCAACAAATTGAGTCCAAAACACCAATTTAAGCTTGTAATAAAGCATTCCAAGTGGATATAAAATCCACTTATCAGTGTCACATTAGTTGAGAATTTTTTTTGTGCACGATAAATTTATTTCTAGTCAAAATTTTATTCTCATTTTTTAATTAAAATGGCGGATAATATTACGATACCCAAAATAAATTATGTCTAGGTTATAAATCGTAATCCAGCTCATATATGCTATTTTGAAAATTGAATTAGATTTTTAAATGAGCACTCGATTGTGCACTATGTCTTAACTACTAATGTACAATTAAATGTTGAGCTCCTCAGACTCGTTCACACCACAGCTATGGTCACATCAGATGAAGATCAGCTAAGCTTCATGTTTCCTATTGAAGATGAAATAATACTAATCACTGAGGATAATTTCAATGAACATCTTCACTTTCCTCTGAATGTTTTTGATGATCTGCCAAGAGACTCTGAAGTTTATAGCTTCTTCAGGGGAATAAGCAGCACTATGCCATATAACGAGTATCCAAAGCATTTTAATAAAAGTCATCTACCCAAGCCTTGGAACTTATTCTTCAATATTCAGTCCTTCATCTGTCTCCCAAGACTGGTGGATTTCATGGACTGACACATTTCATGAGGCTAGCTGGAGTGGCTATTGCTCAGAACATTCACATTAATTTTGGACGTCTGTTCATGAAAGAGATACCGAAGAATCAAGCTCAACAATATGATTACATCATATATGGCAGGTTCCTCCAGATTGTTCTGAATGCTAAGCTCACAGAAGCTCAGAAGGCCTTGGTTTCTACTGATATTATGATAAGTTATCTAGTTGTGTCTTCCAAAATGGTGGGTAGGTTGTATAAGTAGAATCCCTATTCCAACAACAACCCCATTCATGTAACAGACTTCATGCAAGAGTACTTTGACTCCCTTCATCAAGGACCTGATTCTGAGAATGAAGATGATCATGAACCCAATAATCCAGAACCTGATGCTGCAAATGAGGATGATGAAAAGGGATATGGTGGACATGAAGCAGATTCACAGCCTAACCCTGAAGCTCAACTAATGGATGTTGATCAAGAACCTGTAGTTGGTGAACAGACAAAAGAGGTTTCTCAACCTGAAGCTACTGGACATCAAGAGGAAGCTGAGCCAACTCAATCAAAAACAAATGTTTACAGGCCATACCTCGCAGGTGTGAATGAATCTTCCATGAGCACTACTTTTGATGATTTAGTAGATATAGATTCACTTAATCTTGCTGAATTTCACACATAACTTTCTCAAGAGCAATTACTATCAGGAGGCAATGAGTTTGTTTTCCCGAAAATTCATAACCACCCTCTAGAGCCAACAAACACATCTCAAAATCTCCTAGCCCCAACCCTGGAGTTTAATGATCCCAAGAGTGTAGAGGGAGAAACTGCATATGATGCAGCAAATAAGGAAGGTATGTTGAGTAAACCCAAAACTTTGTCTCCGTTGAAGCAAAGTAGTATCCCCACTGAGACAACTGTAACCTCCCATGTATCTTCCCAAAAGGATACACTGGCTGAAAAGGCACATAAATAGTTACTGGATCCATCTTCTCAACAAGGTGGGTCTATTAAAATTCGCCTGTCGGCCAAGGCATCCTGTGATGAGTCAAACACACTCTCATATACTCAGGATCTTGAAAGTTTAAAAACGTCAATTAGAAGAGCTCTATTTGGTGAGGAAGTGTTGATGAAAATAGGGCATTCAACCATATTACGGTTAGAATATCCTGTTCAAGGTCCTTTAACGGACCAACTGCCTTTACAAGTGTTAGGAGAGAGTGCTGTAATCGCTGCCACATCTAGCACATCACTTACCTCCCCAGGACTAATAAACCTGGATGCATCTACAGATAGGGGATCCGACATAGGTGTGAATCGGAAACCCATTGGCAATGAACCAGATTCAACTGGTGATCCTAAGGGGAAAGTGTCTTCACCAACACTCGAGGAAGACGAGAAATATATGTTACATAAGACGGCCTCAGTGATCCTCCCAGAGATTCAAACTTTGGACCAGTCAACTTAGGATGACATACAACTTATCTTGTACAAGTATTGGGAATTGCGAACTCCCATTGCACCACTGCTGACCTCCTCAAGGATGGCTCTAGTGTTTTCTACAGGTACATCTTCTCGATCTCGGAGCTATGAGCGGAGTGTATCTGTGAGGGTGAGTGAAATACTAGTCCCTAAGCTGAGTGAAAGTGTGTTGAGTGATACACTGCGAGAAACCCGTGAGACACCTACCTCCCAAATAACACCTATAGATATGTCACAGTACACAGCAAAATCTTACCTTGAAGAGCAGTTAGCATTTAAAGACAGCCATCTAAAAGAACAACTGGTTGTTAAGGATCAATATATCAAGAATAAACTTTTTGTAAGGGATCATCAGTTTGCCCATCTTTCCGAACAACTTGAACTTCAACAAGCATCATTTACTAGTTTACGGAAATTCGTGGAGCAATCTCTCTCTCATTCTGGAAAGGGAAAGGCAATTGCCAATACTGAGCCAAAGATCTCCGTTAGTAAGCAAGCTCCAATCCCTATTTCCACTGACACAACTCTTGCCAGTACTGGGCCAAAGACCTCAGTCAGCAAGCAAGTGTCTGTTTCAGAACCATCTTCACAAGAGATCCATATCTTGATCTTTCCTGCTCAATCAACCCCAGCTCTGAAAGATAACAAAACTTAGGGGGAGAAATGGGTGGAGCAATAAATAGTAGCTGAAGCTGTGAGCTTAATTCAGGATGCTTTTCAAATAGCTGACTCTGGTTATGATAAATTTGGAGATGAGATTCAGGAAGAATAAGAAGAAGAAGAGAGGATAGATGAAAGGGTGTTGTTAAAAGCAAGACATGCTTCTGAGAAGAGTTATTTAACTCAGGGGGAGCAATCAACGTCAAAACAAGATCTCCTAAGCAAAGTCATTACGACACAAAGGGATCTTCTGTCGGAGATATATGCTCCAAAGCCCCTATTCTCAGAGTATGAGTTTGGAGGAAGGAGAAATAGATGAAAGTGATGTTCCTGAGAGTTTTGAACCCATAGTTGATGCAGTGATTAATGAAGAGAGAAAGGTCATAACTAAGGAAGAAGAATTTGAAGATGAAGATGCTTTCTCGGATGACTGTTTGTATTAAGGATTATCTAAAAAGCTCAATCGATCCTATCAAGAAATTCAAGAAGATATTGAGAGATCAAGAGCTAGAGTACAATGAGCAATACAGAGAAGGGAAGCTCTTAGGATGAAAACAAGCGCTAATATTCACGCAAGTATACGTGATCGCAAATAATATAGAATTAATTCTAGTTCATTCCCACAAACACTGGTTTAGGTTAATTTCAATTAATATACTTATGCAACAATGGTATGGTTATTATTCAATGCTAAGATGATAACAAGTCAAGTTCATCTCATAGATGAAGTTGCATGGTAAAACTTGTATAAAACATTTTTATAAATACTCTTGAGGGCTTTCATCCACTCAAGTAAACTCAATTCTTTGATCATTAACAAAATATGAAGTTACGAGATACTTCATTTATTGAAAACATCATTTTAAAAGCTCGACTCTGCAAAACTCATCAGTCACCTAGCCGTAGCCTTTCTCTCAAAGTGCTTTGGGTAATCTTACAGAGATATCCAGACTGGATGATGAACTCACTACGGGAGTTTGCCATTCCAGGAAAACAACTTACGATGATTAGTCGCAGTAGTACAACATCACATTTTTCTATATGTAGAGGAGAACAGTCGGATTATTTATCGACCGAACGCGGGACTCCTAAGGAATGGACCGTCTCAGCGGAACTTCTGGGCCATTTGAGCCAATAAAATAAGGCTGGTTCGGCGCCACTCGGTAATTTACGCTACTCCTAATTCAGATGAAATCCATGACTCTAAAATGTAAAGATCGTCTCCCTTTTCCCCAAGTAAAAATTGTAGATACGGCTCCACCAAGAAGCCGTATCTGGTTGAAAAGGGAAACTTATCGATATTTCCCAGGAGATGCCTGTTAATGGATTAAACTTGTTCCAAGAATTTACTTCCCGAATGTTGGGTAAGTAATCAAAAACTTTTTTATCTATTCAGCAACTTTGTTGCGAATATAAAAATACAATTGAGCCCCTATTTTTTGAACGAGTATTTAAATCCCCAACGGGGATTGGGTTCCTCTCTATACTTTTGAAAATGGTTTTGATAAGGTTTGAAAATAATCTCTGAAAATATTTAAAGTAAGAATGATTTAAATAATATCAATCATTTTCCAAATTATTAGGAGAATATCGAAACATTATTCTTTAAGGAAATAGAGAATCTTATTTAGTAAAAAAAGCGAAATCACAAGTCCTCGAATGAATATTCAAAATTAATATTCATTTAAAAAATAAAATAAGTTTCATAAGTAGAATCTCTACTCGAATTATTGAAATAATCTTTGATCATAATAGAAATCGTAAATGAATACTCAAAAAATAATATTCACTTATAATTTAAAACTATCGAATAAAAATTATTCGATTATTAATTTTGAAAACTATATATAATATACTTGGGAACATCGCCTCCCGATTTAGGTAAAATGTTCAACTTGTATGTCGTACTCTAAGGGGATACGCAAAATATCGCTAAATACTAGATATGTATTTTATATGCTCTACTTCAAAACAATTGTATTTGACAATAAAATATCATGATTTCAAAACATGCATGCATATATATATATCATATGAACATGCTTCCCGAAATATACATGCATATATATATATCACAAGATTTTTTCACGAGCAAAGCCCCACCCCCTGAGTAACTTTAAGATCATGTTTAAGGCCCATAAAAGACTAATCGGAACACTTAACAATTATGTAAAGTGTCTTAGGCAGTAAGTAAGATTCTTGCGAAGGATTCATCTTGAAATATTTAACGGTCAATTTTATAAAAATGGTGGAGCCGAGGGTACCTGAGTGACTAATATAAATATTTAAGCGTGAAAGCGAGCGTTAGGGTATGCATGAATAAAGTCTAGTTTCTTAAGCGACCGATGATTAATTCTGGCTTATGTTGTTATTTATAGGTTATCAGACCCAGCCTAAGCTGATTACCATCCCCGGACACTCAGGCAAGTTTTATACCCGTATTATTGTTGTTGTGATTATATATATATATATATATATGCGTTATATTGAGAGAATTGCATGAGTAAGCATGTTTAGAGCTAGCTAGGAATGGAAGTTGAAGCTTAAATTTCTAGGATAACTATATCTAATCACCAAGAACCTATGAAAATTACCTTGTGATTTAAGATGGAGTGTGCTTAGACTTTGAAATTTTTCTCCCTATTTTCTTGAAAAGGCCGAGAGCAAAGAATGGTTGGGGAGAGAAGATGAAATGCTTGTTTTTTTATTTTGATCTTGATATTTGTGAAATAAACACTTGGTAGTGGTTTGATCTTGCTAAAATATCATGACCTTATTTATTAAAGTGATGATATCACCTTGCTTACATCATCACAAGGCCACTTGTCCAATCCATATGGTTTGATGACATCATCTTGCTCTAATCCTCTTGATTAGTGATAATTTCTTCATTAATCCGTTGGTTACTTGTATAAGCTTGATCCTTGGTCCCTGATTTATTTTACGGTTCGCTTAACTCTCGTTCTCGTTCTTCGTTTGAGAGATTATATTCGGGATCTTATTACTTGGGCTTCCCTAAACCTTTCTCAATATATTATATTCCTTTAATGATCCCATGTTATAATCTTTGAATTGAATTCCTTTTTAATCATGTTACCTTTTACTTAATTCGTTCGGTATCTGGTGGATTTTCAGAAAAATCAAGGTGTTTGAATTTGAATTCTGATGACCTTTACATATACTCATTTACTCCACATAGGTCAAGTCTGGTTGCATGTCCACATGCTCGTATTTCACTATATGCCTAGCGTCTGAATGATACTTCCTTAGCATTGATACGTGGTACACATTATGAACTTGCTACAGGTTCGGGCGTAGGCCTAGTTCATATGCTAACTTCCCAATACGTCTTGATATCTCGAAGGGTGCAATGTACCTTGGACTTAGCTTGCCTTTCTTCCTGAACCTCATCAATCATTTCCAAGGGATACCTTTAATAGTACTAGGTCCCCTACTTCATATTCCTTGTCCTTTCAGGCCAAATCAACAAACTTCTTCTGTCGATCTTGGGCTGCTACCAGCCGCCCTCTGATTAGATCTACTATATCATTGGTCCTTTGGACCACTTTGGGCCTGAGCATCTTACACTCTCCAACTTCATCCCAATATAAGGGATATTGACATGTTCTTCCGTACAGGGCCTCGTAAGGTGGCATTCAAATGCTAGCATGAAAGCTATTATTGTATGAAAACTTGATCAATGGCAAGTGATCATCGCAACTTCCTTTAAAGTCTATTGCACAGACTCTCAACATATCTTCTAGAGATTGGATGGTCCTTTCACTTTGCTCGTTCTTCTGGGGATGGTAAGTGGTACTCATGTTCATTTTGGTTCCCGCACATTCCTGAAAACTCCTCTAAAACCTGGATTTGAACCGAGGTCTCGGTCTGAGATAATGGATGCTGGAACTCCAAGCCGCGCCACCATTTCCTTAAGGTAAATGTCTACCAGTTTATCGACTGTGTATCTCTCATTGATTGGAATAAAGTGAGCTAACTTTGTTAGTCGGTCTATACTTACCCATACGACATCATGATTGGGTTTGGTCCTTGGCAAGCCTACTATAAAATCTATGGCTATTTGTTCCCATTTCCATTCAGGAATCTCTAGGGGTCATAAAAGTCCGCGGGGCCTCTGGTGTTCTGCCTTCACTCCCTGGAAGGTCAAACATTTGCTCACCTATTCCGCTATGTCTCTTTTCATGTTGATCCACCAATAATACTTTTTCAAATCCTTGTACATTTTGGTGCTCCCCGGTGAATGGAATACCTCGAACTATGACTATCATCTAAGATCTCGTCCTTAAGTTCTTGAACATTTGGGACCGAAATCCTGTAGGAATTCCTCATTATTCCCTTGTCATCTTCCTCAGTGCTGATTTCTTCTCCAATCATTATCTCCCTGCCTTCATTCATCACTTTTTCTTGGTACAATATGATCTTTTCCAATTACTCGGGCTGCATTGCAATCTCAAATAGCTTTTCAGTGCCGACTCCGGTTACCTTCACTTTTATCTCCATTTTATCTAAATCTCTCATCAACTCTTCCAAATAAATTATCATCTTGAGTCTCTCTTTCCTACTAAGGGCGTTAGCCACCACATTGGCCTTCCCTGGGTGATATAGAATCTCACAATCATAATCCTTAATTATCTCTAACCACCTTCTCTGGCGCATTTTGAGCTTTTTCTGCATGAACAAGTAATTGAGGCTCTTATGGTATGTGAAGATCTCGCACTTCTCTCCATACAAGTAGTGCCTCCAAATCTTTAAGGAAAAAACTATTCCTTTAATTTTCTTGATGCGTACGTAATTACCTTGCTGTGCTTCATAAGAAAGCACCCTAATACCTTGTGCAAAGCGGCACTGTAAATCACAAAATCTTATTTTCCATCCGACAACGCCAATACAGGGGCCATCATCAATCTTTTCTTTAGTTTTTGGAAGCTATTCTACATTTCTATGTCCTTTCAAACTTCTCAGTCTTACGAGTAAGTTGGGTTAAAGGGGCTACGAACTTTGGAAAATCTTGAACAAACCTACGATAGTATCCGTCCAAACCTATGAAACTTCTTACCTCTGTAGGTATAGTTGGCCTTTCCCAATTTGAGACCGCCCCTATCTTGGAGGGGTCAACCAATACTCCTTTCTTATTGATCACGTGTCCTAAAAACTGTACTTCATTCCGCCAGAATTTGCACTTCGAGAATTTGGCATACAACTATTCTTTCCTGAGTATTCCCAAAGTTATCCTCAAATGCTCTGCATGCTCTTCCTCGGTCCTTGAGTAGATTAAAATGTCGTTAATAAAAAATATCACACACTTGTCCTAATACTTCTTGAAAGCTGTTTGGGCATTGGTTAATCCAAAGGACATCACTAAGAACTCATAATGCCCATATCTAGTACAGAATGAAGTCTTTGGAATATCTTTGGGTTTAATCCTTAGTTGATGATATCCAGTTCACAGGTCGATCTTAGAAAAGTAGACAACATCCTTTACTGTTTAAGCAAATCATTTATTCTGGGTATGTGGTTAGCTTGTTCAACTCTCGGTAGTGGATGCACAGCCTCATTCTTCCATCATTCGTCTTACCAAACAATACCGGTGCTCCCCAAGGAGACACACTGGTTTATATCATACCGTCACTAATAGTTCTTGCAACTGGGTAACTAATTACTTCATTTCCAATTGGGCTAACCGGTATGGTGCCTTCGAAACTGGTGTTATCCCTGGGGCTAGCTCAATAGAATACACATTCACTCTACCAGGTGGTAGTCTCATAAGATCTTGTGGAAATACATCTTCTAACTCGTTGTCAATCGGAATATCCTGCAAGTTGGGCACCTCCCTCTGAGTGTCCACCACATAGGCTAAGTAAGCCTCGTTTCCTATATGTAATATCCTCTTGGTCTGGGCTAGGGTCAGAAACTTCTGTGTCCGCTTCTTTCCTGTAAATATGACTTCTTCCTTTCCTGGGGTATTTAACTTAACCTTTTTTCCTTTACAGTCTATCTGAGCATCATTGATAGTGTGACGACCTCAACCCCGGGGTCAGGAGTTGACATCATCAATAACAACAATAACAAACATAATATAATCCACTTCAACACTTATACAATAACACAACCCC
Organism: Apium graveolens; assembly: GCF_009905375.1. NCBI lineage: Eukaryota > Viridiplantae > Streptophyta > Magnoliopsida > Apiales > Apiaceae > Apium > Apium graveolens. The sequence continues at coordinate 203,591,796 of NC_133654.1, forward strand.
TTTTCCAAGAACTTTTCCAGGTTTAAGTATGACTTAGGTTACAACTATTACAAAATCAACTTATTACGAACAATCCTGATGCAACTAACTTAATACATCACCTCAACAGACCATCTTTGGTCTGACACAACTACCTCAGAGGAGCCTGGAACGGAAAGAACCGGAACTATGCCCTGACTGCACGGAGAGATCTCCTATAAATCTGCAATACATATATATACAAAATATTCTGCAAGGGTGAGCAATCAATTGGTCAGCAGTATCACTATATGAATAACAAGTAAGGCATGTTATGATAAAAAATTTATAGGAACAGACATCATAACTCGTTTACAAAGGCGAGATAAACATTCATAAACTGGATATTCGAAACTAGGATGCTCTGTAAAATAATAACATCAGTCAAGTGCTGTGTATAAATACCAGAGTTCAATTTTAGCATGCTATTTCACTTTCAAATCATATGTTCCATACAAGTTGATTTGTAAAATAGTTTTAAAATTGAATCAATCAGATCTATTGGACGTTCAACGGGTGAAGATAGTTGATCATTCTATCATCATCAGATAGCGACTAACGGTCGTCCAGAAAAAAGAATGTGTTCTGGAACTTGGGAGACTAGCTAGGTCTTCCCCTACGCTGGACTAATCGGTTAAACAGTGTGCTCAACCGAATTATCCTCTTACGCGACCACCTGCTGGGCCGTTACCGAATAACGGGCCTCTTACGCAACTCCATTAGATTAACCGGATTCCCTTTTTACCTCTTTCCAAATTCCATGACATAGGTGGACAAAACACTCCACGACATAGGTGGATCAAAATATTCTCTTTATACAGTTTTCCAAAATCACTATTACCTATCTCTTTTTTTTATAACAATTCTGTCACAACACACTATTCAAAACTTCTTTTCATTTTAATCACACTTTGGAGATAGGTACTTTTAGAAGTTACTTTTCCCCAAAACATACTTTAACAACATTTCTAAATACAGGGGATAAGTAACTTAAAACGTTCTATTTTAATATAAGAATAAAACAACAGTTATTCATATATACTGAACCATAAAAGTATGGTCAGGGGTACTTTCCTTGCGAGCTTTACAATTATCTAGGATTGACCTTGAACCAATTTGGACGCTCGGCTTTATCATCTAACTATTAGACTATCCTGGATCCAACTCTAATACTCAGGTCCTTCAATTGGAACCTTACTGAGCCTGTTGACTGATCACCAGGTTATCCTTAGTTCAACATCAATTCTCGAGTCCTTCGACTCAAACCTACAGAGTCGAACTACCCTATGTTAGACAACCAGTTATGCTTGACACATCCTCGCTATTAATTCTACCCAAACGATATCTAAACCCGACTCGTAATTATACATACTAACTCAATACACAAAACAGGTATGACTCATGTACTTGAAATTCAGGTCAGTAACTAGTTTTAGAGAGTACATATGTATAACTTTTGATACAGAGAGTAGGGTTTTGAAATCCCTTTTTACAACATATATCACTAACTGAATTACATATCACTAGCTGTTTGAAATCTTGGTCCTGAATTTTAACTTAGATTGGCGGAACCGAATTTACATTTAAATAATCGTGAATAAGACAAACCGACCAACTAATATTAGTAAGTTTATTTGAGTAACGCTTAATCAAATAAAACTCAGGGTTGCATTAATCCGAGTTAGTTCTCCTATCAGGATTTAAATTTATAAAGCGATTCGTATATAAGAATACAAGTAAATGAATCGATTAGTAATTCCGGTAATTATAGGATATGTTCCTGAATTTTGGAAATAGTAATTTCTTGAAATTCGGGCAGCACCTCCTTTATTTATCGGACTACCAGTCGATATCATATCGACACAATTTTCAACCACAACACAATCAACACAATGCGAAATAACTAATCCAACGATACTTATTTACTATTTACCGAAATAACTACTGAACTTTGAAAATTATAAAAATAAAATTTACAACCTTATTATTGGCTCATGAATCATCATCGCCAATAATCCGTCAGCTCAGCGAGATTATTTCCAACGGCGGTATAATTTCACGGTGCCCATACGGGTTTTCTGTCAGAATTTCGCCATAAGATTAATACTATTCTTTTAAACTCAAATAATTCAATCAATTATTAATTCACGACATCACGAAAGCAATCATCGAGATAAATCAACATCACAAAGCAAGCCTTCGAATTACGCAGTCACAGTAGCATAGACGAAAAAAACACATAACTGAGGCTATTGAAAGCAACACCGAGCACACGGCACATACACGAGACCGCATACCACGCCCCACCACTTCGCCGGAAAGCAGCGAAGGGCGGCTGAGCAAGGAGAAACACGGTGGCAACAGTACACAGCAACGCCACACACAGAAGCCCACACACAGAACACATACAACGCACGCACACACACATAATCGATACACACACATCCAATTCACACACACACGATTTACACACACAGCGCCCACACATACACACATATATATGTATATATACATAAACACCAACGAGGAAAATAGAACGGGCACCACCAGAATCACACCGGAAATAAGGTGGCGACCGGAACCCTCTAAAACGGAGAGGAAAACGGGAAGGAGAAGCAGAGAAGTGAAGGAGAGAGAGGCATGAGAGATTCTGAGAAATAGAAAATGGGGGAGATAAGGCTGGTTGTGTATATCTGTTTTTTTTGTTTTTTTTAATTTAGAATAGCTGACACGTAGCAGGGACATTGGGAGAATTAAACACGTATCAAATGAATTAATACAAACATTCGTGCAGCCCGATTTTATCCCGAACTTTGCGATTGAAACGAATAACTCATGAGTGAAAATTTACCCGAAAATTATCCAAATAGTTATAAAATATCATAAATAATTCAAAGTTATTAAATATAATTTTTTCATAATTTTCAACTCATTTTTGAATAGCACTTTATATCCGTAATTTACGATTAAACGAATCAATGCGCGGGTGAAATTAATCTCAAAAATTTCAGGAACAATTTTAAAATTCTCATAATATTATAAAATTCATAAAATATAAGTTTCATAATTTTTGAAGAATTCTGGAATTTAATATTGAATTTACACTTTAATACAATCAGAAAATCATTTAGGGCTAAATAATTAATGAAATATTGGTTTCCAAATTTTATAAAATACCAAAAGTAATTAATGAAATTATAAAAACATAAAAGTAATTTTATAGACAATTAAAACATGTATGAAAATAAATCTTCAATAAATTACTTTTAAAAGTAAAAACAAAACAATACAGCTCAGTAATTAAATATACGAATAATCCTCGAATACCACTAGACCACACATAATTAATAATAAAGCAACACACAGATAACAGAGTCGATACACATATTTTATTTATTTAAATTATTCCTCAATTACATCTTAAAATAATGCAAAAATATACGAGTCGTTAAATCTTTCTCCCTTAAAAAGATTTTGTCCTCAGAATCCTAACTAATTAAACAAGTGAGGATATTTGCCAAGAATATCTTACTCTAACTCTCAAGTAGAGCCTTATACTCGAGGATTCCTCCAAAGCATATTTATTACAGGAATAGACTTATTCTCGAGGTCCCGCTTTTACGATCTAGGATCTAAATTGGTCCATACACAATATCTTGATTCAAATCGAGAATATATTTCTTTGACATAAAGACATAAAACACACTATGAGTATGTTGCAACTGTGGCTACAGCGCTAGCTCATAGGCGACTTTACCTGTTTTTCTCAATACCTCAAACGGTCCGATATTTCTAGGGCTTAACTTACCTTTATGCCTATATCTCACTATTTCTTTCCAAGGCGAAACTTTCAGCAAGACTAACATTCCAACTTGTATCTCTCTATATCCTTTCGATACGAATCTGCATTCGCCCTTTGTATATCATGAGTTGATTTTTAACCTTTTTCAAATCAATACTCCGTATTTATAATATAGTGAACTAATTCAGGGCCTAACAATTCCCTTATCTATTCAATCAGCTTATACTGAAAATGAACTTTGCACAGTGGCTTCTTATCACCTTCGGTTATTCAAACTTCAACTTTCACTCTTTCTAATTCTTTCGCTAACTCCTTGGTGATCTTAATCACATAAAATCATTCCTTTCTACACAAGGCATATGTTATTACACCAGCTTCGCATAGGTGGTTGTTGATGGAATAATCAGAATCTTTTGTTAATTTCAGCCAAAATTCATAGTTGATAACTTAACGTATAGCTGCTTCCCTTCTAATCTTCGTAGGGAAAACCCTGGGAGTTCTACACAGATTTCCTTAGTCTTTGAATAGCTGAGGATGTTATCAATAAATACAATTACACATATACTAGTATTCCTTATACACTATGTTCAATAAATCTTTAAACGCGACTGGTGCATATGCTAATCCAAATAACATAACCAGAATTCGTAATGTTCCTATCTGGTTCTAAACATCGTCTTTGGTGTGCCTTCAGTTTTAACCTTTAGCTAATGGTAGCCTAATCTTAAGCCAACCTTCACGAAATAATACGTTCTTTTTATTGGATCACATAAGTAATTTAGTCTAAGTAGGGTTACTAATTCTTAATTATCAACTTATTATACTTCCGATAATCAGTACCTAACTACATACATCCATTTCTTTCTTCTATAAACCACACTAGTGCACAAAAAGAAATACACCTTATCTCATCACTCCTTTATCCCACAATTTCTGAAGTTTCTTAACTAATTACGTAATTCCTACTGAGGCCATATGATACGGAGCTTTTGGACAAAGGCTCGACTCTATGCAGTAACCAATGAGAAATCTTATCTCATGCTTTGAGGTAATCCTGGTAAGTCATCTGGTAAGACCTTTGGGACTTCACTTGCTATCTGAATTTCTTTTAACTTAGGTGCTTCCTTCTTAATATCCGCTACATGTATTTGATATGCCCTACATTCTTTCCTTAATAGCTTCTCTGCTTGCAAGATTGAAAGAAACTTCTTATCTTATCTCTGTCCTTGGATAATCACCCTAATATTAGCTTCCTAAAATATTACAATTTGCTTTTTATGGTAATCAATCATTGCCCTATGACAAACACCCAATCCGCTCCTAGGATTATATGAATCTCTTTTAACTCAAAAGGTAATAAGTTAGTCGTAAAAAAATTCTAAGATTTCTATAGGGTATTTAGGACAGGACTGATTTTCTGGGACTTTATTTCAATCAGCCACTTCTATAATTAAGGGTTCATTTAGATATTCCAATATTGAATCTATTCTACATACAAATAAATAACTTAGACTCCAGTGTTAATCAATACTTTAACAGGTATGCAATTAAAGAAGAGTGTACATGTTTCCCCACCAGGGTCAAGAGCAGTTGACCTCTTGATCATCTTAGAATCCTAGTCTTGGGTGTACTAGATGTTGGGCCTTTTGATGCACTACCTCACATGCTATCTTGGGAAACAATTCTACAGTTCTTGGCGATATGTCCGACCTTGCCATAGTTATAATATGTGCCTCTCGGATTTTCTACTTTACACTCTGACGCATGGTGTCCTTTCTGTCCACACCTGAAACATTAAATATTTGATTTACATACTCCACCTTGCCTTTTACCACATTGCTTACACTCCGATATAGGCGACCTGACTGACTTGACTTGGCTACAGCTGACTGAGGTGTTATTAGGGCTTGCTTGAGGAAAAATTTTATCCTCTAAATTCTTTATTATTATTCCTTCCAATCTTTTTATGATACTTCTGGATAGATCTTTCTTGACCTGATGTTTCTTCCACATCATCTGTCTTTCGCTTCTTAATTACCAAGGCGGCCTGACCTATGGAAGGATATGTCTTGAGCTGCAATGCCACAACTCTACTATGAATTTCAGGCTTCAACCCCTGTTGAAACCTCCTTGCCTTCTGAGCTTCAGAGTGTACATAGTCTGGTACAAATCTATCCAACTCGGTGAACTCGGCCTCATACTCAGCTACACTTCTATCGCCCTGCTTTAATTCTAAGAACTCAATCTCCATTTGATTCCTCCTACAGTCAGTGAAACATTTTTCCAAAAATAACTCGGTAAACCTAGCCCACGGGACATGACCTTCTCTTTCTAAAGCTCTGGTTGACTCCCACCAGTAATTCACTTAATTTTTCAAGAAATAATTTGCATAATCGGTCTTAAGATTGTCACTCACTTGGACAAGATTGAAAGCTTTCTCCATATCTTTTAACCATGCTCCAACAGCTACTGTATCAGGCTCACCCTTAAACTCAGGAGGTTTAACATTCTGGAAGGATTTTAAATTAACAATCTGGTTCACTCCTTAATGTTGCTGCTGCCACAGTAGTTGCTGCTGCTGAATCTGTTGGATTAACTGATGTTGTTGTTGTTGTTGTTGTTGCTGACGTAATAAATCTAGAATTTCATTTATAGTCGGACCCTCAGCAACACTACTACTATTCTCTCTAGTTCGGGTAGCTTTCTTGGGTGGCATCTTCCTGAAATATAGAAGTGAGTTTATTCAAAAGCATAACAAGAATGTCTGACAGAAAATATCATCGTTTAAACGGTGCACCTATATCAAGAAAATGATGCCCGATCGGAATACCCATGTCTTTAATATCAGGGTACATTTATAAAAGAGATCTAGATTAACAATACTAGCGACAATAGCAACAATGACAGTAGCAGAATCAACAACGGTGCAGGAAAACAGAAATATGAAGAAACTAAATACCGTAGCATGGCTCCTCAATATAACAACAACTAGTTAACTTCCCACCACTACTCAAATGCAATAACTAAACCAATCTGATATACAATAAAAGTTGGATGGCTATATCAGACACAAACTGCATAGAGCAAACTGGTAAACCAAATTAACTTAAGGAGCGCTGGTCTCTACCAGGCACCCCAGTCCAAGTTTCAACCAACCATTCCCCTAAGGATGATTTCCTACTACCTCCAAGTAACTTGGCAACCATTGAATTAGCCTTTCAAAGGCTGTAACTTTCTTCAATGGATCCTGAATTCTTCTCTATTGCCATTATTCTTACATAACAACCTGGTATAGAACTTTCATTCCTCCTGACAGTCAACTTTTATTTACTTTCAATAACTAATATTGTCTAACTGTAAAGGTTACTGAAGGAATTCATTGTCATAGAATGCCAAATGAAATTTCAAAATCAAGGAAATTGATTAAGAAGGAACAGCGAAGAAGATATAGGTATGACTGAGAGCAACCATACAAGTACATAAGATGGCAAGTCTTAGTACCGCATAGTTTACAATATATAGTTTGGTGGCGTCCCACCAGAACCTTTGTCAAACAGACAAATAGTCAAATCATATATATTGTCTACCCCAATCAACTGATAAAATCGCCGAGGAAAGAAACAATATTTGGATAGAAAATTCATAAATAGGAAGGGGAAATCTAATTTATGGTGAAATCAACAGAACCTTAAGTTGCTTAATTTGAGATTTGACTTTCTTACGGAAAAATAAGCAACTTGTTGGATAGTGAACAATTACCCTAGAAACAAAATACGTCTCAAGAAATGTGTGTAAGGGTTCAAGATATAAACAGCAATACTGATCCATCTGCACTACGAGACCTGGCTGCATAGCAGCCGCTGACTACTATCATTCCATCTGAACTCACCGAGGTCGCACACTTGGTCCAGCAACATCACTTGACATGGAAAATATGATGTTTAGGAATAACATTGGTGCCTCTTCAGCAGACACATCAAGGGTCCGTTCAGAAGCTGAGTTCTCGCAATCAGACTGTTAGGTCACACACACTGTAGAGGGGGGGGGGGGTGAATACAGTGTATAATACAATCAAATCGAACTTTAATATATTAAGTAACAGAAAACAAACTTTATTGAAACAATAAACTCTATTACAGTATGGAACTGTTACCTCTCAGTGATGAACAAATATCACGAGAGCTGCTAGGGTTACAATAAATAATCTTCTCGAATATGATAACACTTATAGTGTAAACCCTATGTCTGTGTTTATATACTACACAGTTACAAGATAATCGCTAATTGATATGGAATATAATTCTACTTCCTAAAATATATCAATCAGATATCTTTTCTTCCAAGTATTCCATTCTTCACGGAACTCCTTCTTCATGCATATCTCTTCTTATGTTTATGTCGATCTTCTTTCCTTTAATCAGCTACTGTCCTTATCTGAACGTCCTTCAGCACTTAAGTTCTGATATCTAACTTCTGATGATTATCTCCTGATAATATAAGTACTGATATCCTTAAGTCCTGACTTCCAGTATAAGTACTGATTAGTGGTTAAGTACTGACTTGTCCTGTTAAGTAAGATCTGAAATCTAAACATAAATCATATTAGCCATGACATTATCAAATATATCTAACAATCTCCCCCAACTTATAAATTAGCATAATATACAAGTTTAACAGATATTTGATGATGTCAAAAATATTAAGTACAAATGCATGAGAATTAGACTAGATAACTACAACTTACAGTCGTTAAAGCTTTACCAATATTCAACTTCTGATAACAACTTCAGTCTGTACAAATATCAAAATTTAAGCAGTTGTAGATCTTTGACTTGGCTTCATCATCTGATCTCTCTGATGTTAGGAGTTGTTCTGAGATAGTTTTTCAACAAACATCTCTCAGCATATCTAAGTTCATCAATCATTCTCCTTTTGGTATCTTTAAGCTCTACAGTATCTTCACCAATTTGAAAGATTGCAGCTCTGAGATCATTGATCTTTGCTTTTCTTATATCCTGATCCAGTCTGATCAAATAAGCTTTATCAGACTCAAGATTGAATTCAACAGCCCTGTACCCCAGAAAGGTAGTTATAATCTTAGCATTGTTCGGCTTCATTTCAACTATATCACCATTGTGATCTCTGTACTTTGGAACGTATGTGCTATCAGACTTAACAGAATAAAGCCTTTTCTGTCTCTGAATCTATTCTTTCAAATAGTTTGCAGCAGTTCCTGTTATTCTGTCATCCACTTGAAGTAAGAATAGTACATGCTCCAATTCTTCAAAATACTTCAATGGAATGGCATTTTGTCTTATATGATAAACCCTACCATCTGTCATGAAATACAACAAGATGTATTCTTTCAAGTAGGTATGGTAAACCATCTGTACAGATTCTAGTTGATTCAATTTCTCAGGAGTTGCTCCAATACCTGGTTCACTCAAGGAAGTTGGATCATTGGTAGTGTTATGTATTCTTCTTTCATCAGAACTTCCCAATCCAGTTTTATCTCTTGCTTCCTTTTTAGTAACTACTCTTGCTTCAAAACCACTTGCAGTAGTCTTCAAAGGTTGAGTCTGTTTTGCTTTAGTGAATCCTGGTAGGAGTGTCTTTGGTCTATCTTCTGATATCAAGTTAACTTGAGCTATGTCAGAGGTTACTTGCTTCTTCTGAATATCAGAACTTACAATTTCTTGACTCTGAACAACTTGAGCCATGTCAGAGGTTGTTTTAAGAACTTTTCTTGAAGTCAGAGCAAGATTATCCTTTTCATCAGTAATTTCTTCATCCTCAGGAGGCACATAAACCTTGATAGGTTCACCAACCTTTTCTTTACCCTTGGATCTTGGATCTATCTACGGTTGTGATCTAGCCAATGTTGCTTCAGTACGTGTCCTTTCTTTGATCACAATGCCTTTGAGTTTTGGAAGTGGCTTTTTACCAGAAGCTTCAGATTTAGATGTGACTTTCTCTGATTTAAGCCTGGCTTCTTCTTTCATTAAACTCTCCAAGTCCATTCCTGGATTTTCCTGAAGAAATAACTGTCTTGACATTTCCTCATCAAGATCTAAAAGTTCATCAGAACTTATCCTTTTACCAGTAGCAGAACTTATTCTTTTCCCAATATCAGAACTTGTCATGTGACTAGCTTGTCTTGATGTGAATCCTCTACCTTGACTATGACCTCTACCCATTCCAGAGCTTCCTCGATCATCTTTTCCATCATCCTTGCCTTTCAGTGTCTTATCAGTCTTGCATTTGGACTTAATTACTTTCTCCCCCTTTTTGGCATCAGCAGGTAATAGAAGAGAGACAAGCAATTCCACTGAAGATTGGATTTCATTAAGTTGTGATTGCTGAGAAGCTTGATTTGTCAGAATATCATCAATCTGAGCTTGTTGATTATCTTGAGTCTTCTCAATATAAGCAATCCTGTCAATGGTAGGTTGGAAGAACTTTTTCTTATCAATTTTCCAAACTTGTTCCTGTTTGATAAATTCTTCCTAAATCTTGTGTAGCTCTGCATGAGTAGTTGAGTGAAGATCTTGTAGATGTTTAGTACTCAATGCAGTGACTCTAAGCTGGGTTTTGAAATCATCAGAATTTAACATTTCATCAGCTTTAGTCAAGTGCTCAGCAAGATGCTTTTCAGTTGGAACACATGAAACTGAGTTCCATTCCTTAGTCCACTCCTGTCTTGCAGGAGTTTCACTCCAAGGTACTGGTGCTTCTCTGGTAACAAACTTCTTAACCAGTTCAGACTTTAGAATAGTCTGTTGAGGAGCATGTCCTGAAGGACCTGCTGCATCAGCATCTGCAGTTGGAGCAGCATCACCAGTATCTCCAGCATTTGTAGCATCAGAACTTACAGAATCAGTATCCTCTGATAAAATAACAGTGTGAGTAGCAATGGAGGCTTCAGCATCCTCTAATTGCTGATCTTGTTCTAAGTTCTGATCAACAGCCATATCATGATGCTCACCTAAAGTCTGATCATCAGCATCTTGATGCAGAGAAGGTGTTGTTGTTAACTCTGGAGTTTGAACAGCATCAGTAACAGGTGTTGTGGAAGGATTATTTGTTGTTGGAGCTTCTAAGAGAATTACTTCAGGCACAACCAAGTTTTGAACATCAATATCAGCACTTGTGCCTGGATCAACAGGAGACACAGATGGTGTGTTAGCCTTTTCAGAAACAGCTTCCTGAGATGGAGTTGATGGAGAAGAAGTGACTGGAGCAAATTCCTTGTCTTGTGAGATCAGAGATTCCTGATCCCCTTCCTTAGCTGCTTCCTCTTCATCATCTGAAACTGGCCTTTTTGCCCTCTGTTTCTTGTATCTCTTTGTTGATTTGGATTCCTTGGGAGTTTCACAAACTGTCATTCTTCTAAGCCTTTTGAGAAGCCTAGATCCCCCAATTCCAGAATCCTTCTGAGAAGTCTCTTTCTCAGCTTCACCTACAACAGGTTCTGAAGAAGGAACCTGTTCCTCAGTATCAGATTCATCTCTCAAGGCAATCCTCCTTCTCTTTTGAGGTGTTTGAGGAACAGTCTTTGTCCTCTTTGGCTTGGAGGATGAAGGCTTCACAGTAGGTGCTGAGGATGAGGGTTGAACAGTCTGTGAAGTGGAGAGATAGGATTTGAGATATGTCCTGAGGGTAGGTTGAGTAGAATGAGTGGTAGGTGCTGAGGATGATGGTTTTTGGGTGTTTGTTGTTTGTTGGACATCATAGTAAATAGATCTATAAGTATCAGGATCAGCATTTACTAGGATCTGTTTTACAGACTGAGGAATCTGTAATGGTCTAACCACTGATTTCTTAGTGTCAGCATTTACCAGGTCATTAAAGTAGCGTTTTGTAACTTTAAAAGGTGGGGTTGAGGAACTGACTAATTGAGGTTCATCAGTACAAAAAGTATAAATAAGTTGACAGAATCTAGCAAAATAGACAACATTCCTATCCTCTGTCATCCTATCCCCAATAAAACCAATTATACCAGTTGCAAAATCAAAATGAGTTTGATTGATAATAGAACACCCGATATGCTGACTCAGAATTGGGATAGCATCAAAATTCGAACATTTGTTCCCAAAAGCTTTGGTGATGCAGTCGAAGAAGAAGCTCCATTCTCTTCTGATATGAGCCTGTTTCAACTGCCCAAGTTTTGCCAAACTCTGTTCATACCCCAAATTTGCCATTAACTCCTGAAGAGCTGATTCTTCTGGAATTGAAAAAGTACAACCTTCTGGAAGATGTAGAGCCTTGCGTATTGTACCAGGAGTGACTGCATAAGAAGAATCACCCACTTCGAAAACAATACTAGGAGTGCCATGTTTACCACCATCATCAAAGTGTCCAGTCCGTCAAAATGTCAGAACTTGTTGGCTCGAAAAGACTGAAGGCTGGGTTAATGCATACCCAATCTCACTGTGTGCAAGAAGATCTTGTACAAAATGCAATTCAGATGGAGCTTCAGCATGATCAAGAATTGCAGCATAGTTGTTTGGAACAAACTTAGCTCCATCAATGATTAAATCCTTAGGTGCCATGTGAAAAATTGAGATTCAAAAGTGCCTGTTAGGTGTTTGATAAAATGTCTGTATGAAAAACCAACGTGAGAGAAAGAGAGAGTAAAAGCAAGTAGAGAGAAAAAGTATGAAGGAAATAAAAGATTAAAGAAATCCTTTCTCTGTTGTACTTATACTCTGAAAAAAAATGTTACTGTTGGACACCTGTCAGACATGCAGTAATAACGGATAGTTACTGGGCGCGAGAAAACAGTAATCATTACTTGCCCACTTGCCTATTTTCAAGGAAAAACCGTTCCACTTACCCAGATATTCCATTAATCAAGGTGAAACAGTTTTAATTCAAAATTGAAACTGTTCCCACTGATTTAATTAATTTTCACTGCAACATTAATATTCTGAAAAGAAATCAAGTGAAAGTGACCAAGATAAATTATATGAGTAAGTATTGATAAAGGAAGATCAGAACTTAAATTAAAACAGAATTTATATGGTCATCAGAATATGAATAATTATCAGGATTTATCAATGCATTACAAAATAACTTAGAGACAAAATCTTGAAACAAAAACAAATTTCATTAATATATCAAGAGAATACATTCATGAAATGGAAATTACATCAGTACTTATACAAGATTTCCCTAAGCTACTAAACCTAACATCAACAGCCTTAGTCCTAGCTCAAGAACCAGGGCAAGGCTGATGATGAAGAAAAACAGGAAGAAGACGAGATTAAATCATTTCTTCTTCCTACTCTCGAAGAACAAAATGGCGAGTCGAATGATACGCTCTTGCTGGCGGAGAGCTTCCATCCTTTCCTCCTCCAATCGCTCCAGATGGCGATGGTAGTCCATATAGAAGAACAGGAGGTGGGTCAGTACCTCCTGTGGGACAGAGTCCCATATCTCCTCAGGAATGGCCGTGACCTGCCATTCCTGCTGCCAGTCGGCACAGCTTAGCTCCATATTGAAGTTTTGGTAGTTCAAAAACATGTTGTATCTGACCATTGTGTTTTTGAAAGAAAAAGTATGAAGGTAAGTGTGTGAGAAAGAATTTGATGGGAAGGCTGATGTGAAGTGGCTGCTTATATAGGCAAGAGAATGCCAGGAGACAGAAAAGTATTTAATGCTGACAGGTAGAATTAATTCTACCTCATCTCCCCAGACTTGGAAAAAGAATAACATTCATTGGAAGGAGAAAACATGGTTGAATGCGCACAAAAAACAAGTAAAAGTGGATTGTTCAAGTACGAATATCATTAACCCTAACCATAGTGACTATTAATCTTCCACTTCAACATATTCTAGTTTGAACCGAGACTGTTATCAAATTTTATCCACAGATAAGTCAAGTAAAGAATTAGACTGGAATATCAGAACTTAGACTTGTATCAGAACTTAACAGTCATCAGAACATAATTTCTTAACTCGAAAAAGGAATGCCTATCTGAGTAAATCCTCATACAAGTTCTGAGTTATACTCTTCAAAACTTAATCGTTAGAATATGCAACCAGAACTTGTCCTCAGAGTTAGTGCAAAATGACACAATGACTGTTTATCTAAAACAACATAGACCACCACAGTAATTTTCATCATTCAGATGGAGTGATTAGTGTGTGCATTAAGCTAAATTTCAGACAAGGAGTAAAGTTTGATTCACTTTAGTACATCTTAGAAATAAGGCATAACTAAAATTTTTCTAAAGAGCTGTCATTATCCTGAAACCTACTGATGAATGAGTTCTTGCTTGAGTCCACCTCAACTATTTTGTGCTAATTTTATGCATCTTTTTAAATTCTATTTTACAGTGGCTTCTCAGTGTAAGTGAGTCACGACTGCTTATCAGAATTTATGCTATTATCAGAGTATTTCTCCAGTAATTATAGAGTGTGAAAAGTCACCAAGAAAATATTTTGCTTTTCTAATGCATATTTACTTAATACCAGCAATGCACTTGGGTCATCCCTTCCACATTTTTACTCTAGATCTCAAAGGAGTACCTGATTTTATTTTTTGATCTTTTTGCTTTTTCTTTTGATAATTGAGGTTTATCAGCACTTAGTACATTCAGCAGATTTACTAGTATCAGAACTTAACAGATGAGTAGCATTATTTTAATTTGTGACTTAGTAATAAGATAAACAAAGTAAACTCAACTAAGCTCAATTATCAGAATTTGCTTGTGTCATAAAATTTCCACAGAAATAATTACTTCTTACATGGGATCATTTGTTTATTGAAGACTACTAGGTCAGTATCTAACACAATTATCCTCATAGGATTGAATGGTTACTTAGACAGACATATCACTTATCAGAGTTTAGAAACATATATCAGACAACAGTCAGTACTTAAAAACATTTATCAATTAATCACAGAATACACAAAGAGATTAAATTCAGTAAATAATGATCATAAAGTATGATAATACAGAACAAGACTAAGCAGATTTAGAGAAAGAACCTGAAATCATTCCAAGTTCATTTACCAATCTTGTAAAAGTGGCTTCACACAGTGGTTTTGTGAAGATATCTGCTAGTTGTTGATCTATTGGAACAAAGTGCAATTCCACTGTACCTTCATGTAACACCCCCAAATCCGGGGTCGGGGATCCGGGTTGTCACGAGTTCCATTTCCCTTAATAACACCCAATCTTAATAAACAATCAACAACTCTGTACTGTGACCCCACAATAAACACACACACCACAAGTTATAGTCTCAGAGATGAATATCCAAAAATAATTACAAGTCACTTTATTCCACAATTATCTGTCAATTCACCTTAAAAGGGTTTTCTGAATAAATTTACATTTCTTTGCCATTAATACAATTCATAAATATACATAAATCTGGTACATCAAAAGTTGAAAGCCTAGCCTATTGGTAGCTCCTACCTCAGCTACAGCGACATCAATGCCTATAAGAAACTGCGGAACGTTTCCTATCCGCTCGCGAATTGGGAGCTTGGTCTTGTTCATCTTGTCTATCTGATGTTATGTGATGAAAGAAGAAAGCAAGGGTGAGCAGCAAGCCCACCAAAATAATATGCATAATGATTAACAATATCTGAGCCTTCTCATAGTACTCATGAAAGTCTTGGTCAAAAGAAATGAACCAAGTTGATATCTTAATGCGATGAAGTCGCAAAATATTCAGTATATATATATACATATATACTTTTCAAAATATTGGAAGTCCTCTCCCATGCATAATACACACAGAGTTCCAGTGTATAACTGTATAAAAATATCGTTGCAAGGTGATCTCATATATCTAACCTTGTCTCAACGTTTTTCTGAAAATCTTTGTCATGCATAAGATAATCATTTACTAGATATAAGTTTAAAAGATGAAGTTACAAGATACTCCAATATACTTATATCTTTTCCAAATACTACTTGAACTACCACCGTTCAAGTTATAATTAGTTTCAAAAGTTCATCACATAGATGAGACTACAAGATAATACTTGAATAGATTCAACCTTTAAAATATCATCAAAATAAAACGAAGTTAAGAGATACTTCATTTGATGCAAACATCATTTTAAAAACTTGACCCTGCCAACACTCAACCATCGCCCAACCGTAGCCTTTCTATCGAAGTGCTCTGGGTAGTGTTGCAGAAATATCCAATTGGATGATGAACTCATTACGGGAGTTTGCCGCGCCAGGAAGACCACTTACGATGATCAGTCGTAGTAGTACAACCCCACCATTTTCTACATGTAGAGGAGAACCTGTCGGATTTACTTGTCAACCGAACACTGAACTCCTAAGGAATTGACCGTCTTAGCGGAACTTCCAGGCCATTTGGGCCAATATAATTAGGCTGGGCCGGCGCCACTCGACCACTTACACCACTCCTAGTTCAGATGAAATCCATGACTCTGAAACGTAAAGCTCGTCCCCACTTTCCCCAAGTAGAAACTTGTTGATACGGCTCCACCAAGAAGTCGTATCTAGTTGGAAAGGAAAACTCACCGATATTTCCCAGGCGATG
Organism: Apium graveolens; assembly: GCF_009905375.1. Classification (NCBI taxonomy): domain Eukaryota; kingdom Viridiplantae; phylum Streptophyta; class Magnoliopsida; order Apiales; family Apiaceae; genus Apium; species Apium graveolens. The sequence continues at coordinate 203,608,153 of NC_133654.1, forward strand.
CCTATTAATGGATTAACTTGTTCTAAGAATTTTACTTCCCGAGTATTGGGTAAGTAATCAAAAACTCTTTTATCAAGACAGCAACCTTGTTGCGAATATAAAACACACCACAGAGCCGGATCCCTCAGGTTTTGAGCGAGTATTTAAATCCCCTTCGAAAGGAGGATCTTAAATATAAAAATGAGTTTTGGGATCCGCTCTAACTTTTAAAAATCATTTTGAAGACTCGCAAAACATTTTTAAGAATGTTTGGAGTGATGCTGATTTAACAAAATAAATCAGTCCCAATATATTAGAAAATATCTGAATATTATTATTTAAATAATATTCCCATAAAGAATAATCTTTATAAAAATAATTGAAGTAGAAGTTTTAAAACTTATACTTGAAATGAATAGTAAATAATCAAGATATACTTATACGAAAGTAATATCTTTATTTGAATATTAAAAGTAAGTTTGATTATCGAACATTATTCTTTAATAAAATAAAGAATATTAATAAATAATAAGCGGAGTCATAATACCTCGAATGAATATTATAAATAATATTCATTAAATAAAATAAAGGAGTCATACATCCTCAAATGAATATCCAAGTAATATTCAATAAATAATATAAAGGAGTCATAAGTCCTCGAATGAATATTCAAGATAATATAAAATAAAGTTATCGAATAAACCTTATTCGATTAATAGTTTTGAAAACTATTACCATATATATATATATAAAATATATATATATACACCAAATCTACTCGGGATCCTCGACTCCCGGTTTTAGAGAATGTTTTCACCTTTGGATCCCTATACTAAGGGTATATGCAAATTACCGCTATTCTCTAGCATAAGTATTATAACTGAACCAACAGATATATATGGCAAGAATACGAAATAGGCATGCATATGTACCATATTACATGCTACAATATATCGCAAGAATTTGCTAATATAACCATCATGCATCTATTACAAGATAATGCATATACAAGTGTATACATCACAACAACAGTATAACGGGTAGAAAACTTGCCTGAGCGACTGAGGGTTACGAATGGCTCGGGACGAGTCTGGTAACCTATAAGCAACAAGTATGTTGGAATTAAACCAAAGTCACTTGTAAATCTATACTCTAACCAACTCAGACTCTAACGCTCGTTTTGCGCTTACTGATTCTCTTAAGTCACTCGAGTACCCTCGGCTCCACCATTTTTAATAATTTAACCATTACGAGTTTTAAGGCGATTCCTTCGCGAGTGTCTTACCAACTACCTATTACACCTTACATAAATGTTTCATACTTCAATTAGTCCTTTAAGGTCTTTAACCTATGTTTCAAAGTAAGGCAAGGGGTAAGGGTTCGTTTGTGAAACGTCGTTACTTAAAACGGCCGTTTCTCCTAAACCGTTCATCGGAATCAAACGAACCACATATCAAAACGAAGCTCGTAACATGAACTATATAAACATGGAAATGATCATAATCTAGCAGGGGGTTCTCGGGTCCTAATGTTATGAACAAAAGCAGTCTAAAGTAAATCGGACATTACGACGGCTATGTTTACACGATTTCCCAAATTTATACCATTCCAATTCAACCACCAATCAACCACAAATCAACCATATACCCAAACTCCATCCATACCATACTACAACAGCCCCAATAACTCAATATTACCAATTTATTCATCTAAACCAAGTCAAAAATGTGACCAAGAACTTCAAATATAACAAGTATCACTCCTAACTCCAAAATCAACAAAACCACTTACTAAACGAAGCTCTAACATGAGTACACACCCATTACACTAACCTATCATCTAAAAATTATGAAATCCAAACCAACAAAACTTAAGACTAAGGGTTTGAGAAGTTATACCTTCCTTGGAGAGTGGAGAATCACTTAGGAAGCCTTAAATAACCACTAACTATCTCTACTAAGCTTGGATCTTGAAGAAACATAAGAAAACACAAAGTTAGTTTCTCGAAAACACTATTCACCAAGAACTTTGATGAATTGATTAGCTATGTTAAACATGGAATCTTGAGTTTAAACTTATGGCTCATCTAAGTTATGAATTATGGAAGCTAAAGAAACAAACCTCTTGAATTATGATTAAGTGGAGCTTGGGTTTTGAAATTTTCTTCCTTATTTTTCTTCAAAAATCCGAGGCAAAGAGATGGGGGAAGAAGGAAATGTTTTTGTTTTGGTTGCTTATGTATTTGTGTGATGATTTGCTTGTTAATTAGGTTTTTACCTTGGTAAATATTGTGTGGCTCACAATCATCCAACAATTCCTTCCCTTATGTCATGCTTATGTCACCATGCCTATGTCATCCACTCTCCTTTGTCATCTTCTCATTGGTTTGATGACATCATCCCCACTAATCTCTTTGATTAGCTTCTAATTGCTTGCCTAATGACCGCTGATCTGTCATACGGTTCGCTTAACTTTTGTTCTCGTTTATCGTTTGAGGGATCATACCCGGGATCTTATTACTTGGGTTCCCTTAACCTTTCTCAATACATTATATTCCTTTTATGATCCTCTATTAAAATCCTTGAATTTAAATCCTATTTATCCTGTTACCTTATACTCACTTCATTCTGTATCTGGTGGATTTCCGGGAAAAATTAAAGTGTTCGGAATTGGATTCTGACGATCTTTACATACACTTATATACCATATAAAGTACTAATAAAATCTCAGAATATCCATAACAGAACCCCTACATAGTGTGGCATGAAAAGTTTTCTCATTCAGCAAAACACTATTCATAAGGGTTTCAAAAATTTCCAAAAATTGGGGTTATTATAGTCTCCCCTCCTTAAAAGGATTCCGTCCCGGAATCAAATAGAAAATGAATAGGGATACTCTCTTAGCATTGCACTTTCTAACTCTCGAGTAAATTTTCCCACATTGTGGTTCTACCATCAAACTCTGACTAGTTTGATAACCCTTTTCCTAAGCAATTGTTCCTTTTTCAATCTATAACCCTTCCTGGTTGCTCCATATAGGTTACGTCGGGTTGCATGTCTATGCGCTCATATGCCCCTATTTATCTGGCATCCGAATTACACTTTCTTAACATTGATACGTGGAACACGTTATGAACTTGCTACAGGTCCGGGGGTAGGGCTAGCTCATAGGCTAACTTCCCAATATGTGTTAATATATCCAAGGGTCCAACAATTCGTGGACTTAGCTTTCCTTTCTTTTTGAACCTCATCAATCCCTTCCAAGGGATACCTTTAACATTACTAGGTCCCCTATTTCCTATTCTTTGTCCTTTCGTTGTCAATTCAACATACTTCTTATGTCCATCTTGGGCTACTACCAGCCGTCCTCTGATTAGATCTATTATATCCCTGGTCCTTTGGACTACTGCGGGTCCGAGCATCTTGCGCTCTACAACTTCATCCTAACATAAGGGAGATCGACATTGTCTTCCCTCAAGGATCTCATAAGGCGATATCTCAATACTGACATATGATCTATTGTCGTAAGAAAACTCAATCCGTGTTAAGTGATCATTCCAAATTCTTTCAAGTCTATTGCACAGACTCTCATTATAGCTTTTAGCATTAGAGCTTTTGCTTCTTAATACCCATTCTTTTCCAGTTCATAATCGCTACTACCTTCCGTTCCTACTATTATAATGGTTATACTTTTGCTTGTTAGCGTTCTATAACCTTTTAATAACCACATCAACCTTAGTATCACGAATGTGTTAGAATCGGAATACCACCATACTTGGTACCACTTCCTCTCTAGCTGCCTCCATCTTCGAAAGCTTGGTCCTTCATATAGAAGTAAAATAATTTATTGAGAGATCACTATAATCATGAACACTTGTTACATTGCATAGTTAGTACAGAAGGTGGCCAACCTTTAGTACTTGACAAGCAATTAAACAATAGCTGGTATCCTACTCGGCTTCTATCATACAGATAGATAGTCATTCGGCAATACCTCCCCTTCTGGAAGGGTTGTTCTTCTCAGTTTATATGAAATGAAGAGAAGAGAAAAGAACGAACTGAAGAGAATTGTATATACGTAAAAAAAATTTTATTGCCATAAAATATCTGGCTTGGAATCTACCTCTGAATTATAGAGGTTTGTCATAGGAGAACAAAACATATGTGTATATATATCAACATCAAGTATTATTGCATCGCATTTTGCATGCTTAAATATTTTTGTTATTCCGTCCATCATTCTATGGACCCATGCTCTTCCTCGAGCTTATACACAATGACCTTTGAAACTCCCTCGATATCGAAAATCAAATCTGGCATCTCATTCTAGACATCATCGTTACTAGAATCCTATGCTTGCACCGCAACCTTCCTCATATAGTAATGCGACTCTCTTTTCATAAGAGGGAATACTTCTAAAGAGTTAACATAACCACCAATCATAATTCATGAAGAACACTTCAGATCCTGATGTACTTTCATGACATGAAGCAGATAAAATTGCAGAAGAGTTTCAATCAAAGCAACGATAGCAGGTTAATATCATTCTTACACGTATGCCTTAAATAGAAGACTTAACTCAAGGGTTCGTCTAGTCCTTTTTGAAACATGGTCCTGGCTTATCTCAAGATAGTATCTTCTGAGATAGATAGCCCGCTCATGGCGATTACACGAATTAAACCTTTACCAACTACTATTACGGTTGGGTATTGAACAGTCATCAGAAGGAATGTCAATCTTCCAAACCATAATACAACCTTCATTGCTTTAACCATCATCACTGTATTCCTTTGGCACAAGCGCCTATAATTATCCTCTTACCTTTAAAGTGTCGGCCACCTCTTTGGCCTTTCCTGATAGTAAAATTTCCTTACAGTCAATGTCATTTTAACCACCTCCAAATAAATTTTCTACTTCATTTCAATCACTGCTTATGTGAAGATGTTTTCCTTAAAATCTGGTGAGTAAAAAAAAATATCACCATTTTTCCATAAGTTATTGCCTCGGTGTTTAGAGGTTAATCACTGTCATGACTGACTCTCAATCATACTTAGAACATCTTTTATCTTAAGTCCTAATTGCCCTGAACAATTTCGACCATTACTGGTTCGATCCATACTTTCTCGTGGTTTAACACGTGCCCACCTGGCATTATTATAATTACGCCATATTTCCTTTATCCACATTTCTATTCTTGAGAATTTTGAATATTACCTTTCTCCTTGTAAAACCTCTAAGGTTATCCTTCAATCGTTCCTCCTGTATTCCCTAGATACAGGGCATATCAAAATACCATTTACTAATACTAGAACCATTGTCTATATACTTCTAAAAATTTCTCCACTGATCCTTAAAGGTTGTTATTACCTCAATCCTTTCCAATTCATACTGTCAAAACTCATACTATCCCTAATAAGGGTGAAATGCCAACCTTTATGCATTCCCCTAGGATTCATTTTAAGTTACCGATGTTCTATCCTTAATTCCACCTTTACAAGGTACCTGCATCCTTCCATGGATAAATTAAGTCATATATCCCTGATAAGGGTGTCTTATTCAATCATTCCCACCTCGATAGTACATGTCTAATTTCACAATAACATCTGTATTCAAAATGGGGTCAATCAATATGGCCTCCAAAAGATAACAACGGTTATCCGCTTGTCTTGCCTAATTTGGTAACGATAACAAGGATGTTTTGGAAGATATTGGTCGTGTTCAACGTGAACTTCTTCTTAATAATTCCTTATTTACTTTTATTGTTTATCTCAACAGTCATCTCAATGTTGGGATATCTCTCATACCTGGCGTCTCCCTTTCTGGGTATCATGCCACCGGTCTTACACTTCACATTCTTGAAGGTCACTTCCTTCATCCAATTTTTCCTAATTTCTTATTTTCTTGTCTCCTTAGTCTATCCGCGTCTCAATATTTATCCTTCGAACTATCTCAAGGTTTCCTCGAATCCTCCCAACTTACAGGGGATAAAATATATGTATCTCTTATGCCCTCAACCATCAATTTTAACTCATGGTGAATCACCCTCATCCTGACGATTACATACTTTTCTATTTCTATTGCTACGAGTCTTTAGGGTTTCCTCATACCCAACTCCCTTATCATTCCTCAAACTCTATTGCCGTTATATTCCTTTCTACTTCAATTTCTTTTTATTTTCCTTTCTCTTATCATTATTTCATGAACCAACACAACATAAGCATTGATTTCAAACATCCCGTCATTCTGGATTCGTGTCCTCAGAACGAATCTTGACAACTTTTACAACTTAGATTCATAATTCATCATACTCTTCTGCCTTTGTTCTGGCTCTAAAGCTTTTACACTATCTCCATAACCTTGGGAATTACTTTCCCGAAAACAATTGACTGAACTTTAATCAGTTTATTATAATCTCTGGCTCCATGCCTTTCTTGGTCTTTCACCAGTGGGTGGCCTCTCTCTTAGAAGGGTAAGTGACAAAAACAGTCTTTTGTGATTCGTCCATCATTTAGAATCTCAAATGATTCCTATATTTCCTTTAGCCAGGCTCTTGCCTCGACTAGGTCAACCTGTTCCTTGGAACTCTGAGAGCTTAGAGACTTAAAGGTCCTGAAAGAATTTCTCACCGCATTGTTTCCTCAGGGTGGTGGTTGGGGATAATAGTCTAAGTCCTTTTTAGACAGGTCCATGAATTGCCGTATAGGAGTACCGTCTCGGGTGTCCTTTCCTTACTCGACTTTCTGTTTCCTTAGTATGAAATGTTTCAACCTTCTCCCATAATCGGGGTTATCTTATACATTAAAAACCTGGTTTTCTACTTCATTATGTTATGGGTTCCTTCTATCTTGATGGCGTCCTCCCTGACTATCACATTCAGGGTTTGCCCTAAATCTTATTCCTTGAACTATGACTTTCATCTAAGATCTCATCTTTAAGCTCTTAAACATTTGGAACCCAAATTCTATAGGAATACCTCATTATTCCCTTATCATCTCTCTCGGTATTAATCTCATATCTATTTGTTGGCTCTCTGCCTTCATTCATCACTTTTACTGGCACAATATGTTCTTTTCCAATAATTCGGGCTGTATTGCAATCTCAAACAGCTTTTCGGCACCGGCTCCGGTTACCTTCACTTCTATTTCCATTTTCTCAAAATCTCTTATAAACTCCTCAAAAGTCATTATCATCTTGATTCTCTCCTTTTTACTAAGGGCATCAGCCACCACATTGGCTTTCCCCCGAATGATAAAGAATCTTATAATCGTAATCCTTGATTAGCTCTAACCACCTTCTCTGGCGCATGTTGAGCTCTTTCTACGCGAAAATGCACTAGAGCACTTATGGCTTGTGTAAATCTCGCACTTCTCTCAATACAAGTAGTGCCTCCAATCTTTAGGGCAAAACTATTGCCACGAGCCTAAGCTCATTGATGGGGACACCGAATTTTATACTTCCTTAATTGTCTTGACGCGTACGCGATTACCTTGCTGTGCTATATAAAAAGCACCATAATTTCTTATGCGAAGCGTCACTACATTTCACAAAATCTCATTTTCCATCCGGCAACGCCAACATAGGGAACGTCACCAACCTTTGCTTCGGTTCTTAAAAGTTGTTCTCGCATTTCTCTGTCCATTCGAACTTCTCAGTCTTACGAGTAAGCCGCGTTTAAGGGGCTACTATCTTTACAAACTTGAACGAACCTCCGGTAGTGACCGACCAATCCTACCTCTGGTAGTCGACCTAACCATGGTCATCAATTCCTCAGTGGTCCTTTATTCATTCTTGTCAAAATCCTTCACGGGATCCTCCTCAGCAACAATCCCTTCTAGGACAACATCCTCAACCGCTACATCCTCAATATCAACATCATCCGGTCCTGCGTTAGGACACTCTATCGGATCCACAATCCCATCTCCAATTAGTAATAAAATATCATCGCGTTGATGTTCCTCAACCTCAGGGTTCGGAGTCCCGCTACCATATACGATAACGAACTACGCTTCTATCGCTACATTTATAAGGGTTCCCATAAGGGTTTTAACTGTCAGTACTACGTTAGGTAGTCCGACTATGAACTTGGAAAGAGTTCTTATTATCTTAGTGAACTTATTATCTTAACGTCACATAATCTCTGAGGTTTATAACGCTTAGCTCTGATATCATTTCTGTAACACCCCCAAATCCGGGGTCGGGGATCCGGGTTGTCACGAGTTCCATTTCCCTTAATAACACCCAATCTTAATAAACAATCAACTACTCTGTACTGTGACCCCACAATAAACACACACACCACAAGTTATAGTCTCAGAGATGAATATCCAAAAATAATCACAAGTCACTTTATTCCACAATTATCTGTCAATTCACCTTAAAAGGGTTTTCTGAATAGATTTACATTTCTTTGCCATTAATACAATTCATAAATATATATAAATCTGGTACATCAAAAGTTGAAAGCCTAGCCTATTGGTAGCTCCTACCTCAGCTACAGCGACATCAACGCCTATAGGAAACTACGGAACATTTCCTATCTGCTCGCGAATTGGGAGCTTGGTCCTGTTCATCTTGTCTATCTGATGTTGTGTGATGAAAGAAGAAAGCAAGGGTGAGCAGCAAGCCCACCAAAATAATATGCATAATGATTAACAATATATGAGCCTTCTCATAGTACTCATGAAAGTCTTGGTCAAAAGAAATGAACCAAGTTGATATCTTAATGCGATGAAGTCGCAAAATATTCAGTATATATATATACATATATACTTTTCAAAATATTGGAAGTCCTCTTCCATGCATAATACACACAGAGTTCCAGTGTATAACTGTATAAAAATATCATTGCAAGGTGATCTCATATATCTAACCTTGTCTCAACGTTTTTCTGAAAATCTTTGTCATGCATAAGATAATCATTTACTAGATATAAGTTTAAAAGATGAAGTTACAAGATACTCCAATATACTTATATCTTTTCCAAATACTACTTGAACTACCACCGTTCAAGTTATAATTAGTTTCAAAAGTTCATCACATAGATGAGACTACAAGATAATACTTGAATAGATTCAACCTTTAAAATATCATCAAAATAAAACGAAGTTATGAGATACTTCATTTGATGCAAACATCATTTTGAAAACTTGACCCTGCCAACACTCAACCATCGCCCAACCGTAGCCTTTCTATCGAAGTGCTCTGGGTAGTGTTGCAGAAATATCCAATTGGATGATGAACTCATTACGGGAGTTTGCCGCGCCAGGAAGACCACTTACGATGATCAGTCGTAGTAGTACAACCCCACCATTTTCTACATGTAGAGGAGAACCTGTCGGATTTACTTGTCAACCGAACACTGAACTCCTAAGGAATGGACCGTCTTAGCGGAACTTCCAGGCCATTTGGGCCAATATAATTAGGCTGGGCCGGCGACACTCGACCACTTCCGCCACTCCTAGTTCAGATGAAATCCATGACTCTGAAACGTAAAGCTCGTCCCCACTTTCCCCAAGTAGAAACTTGTTGATACGGCTCCACCAAGAAGTCGTATCTAGTTGGAAAGGAAAACTCACCGATATTTCCCAGGCGATGCCTGTTAATGGATTAACTTGTTCCAAGAAATTTACTTCCCGAGTATTGGGTAAGTAATCAAAAACTCTTTTATCAAGACAACAACCTTGTTGCGAATATAAAACACACCACAGAGCCGGATCCCTCAGGTTTTGAGCGAGTATTTAAATCCCCTTCGAAAGGAGGATCTTAAATATAAAAATGAGTTTTGGGATCCGCTCTAACTTTTAAAAATCATTTTGAAGACTCGCAAAACATTTTTAAGAATGTTTGGAGTGATGCTGATTTAACAAAATAAATCAGTCCCAATATATTAGAAAATATCTGAATATTATTATTTAAATAATATTCCCATAAAGAATAATCTTTATAAAAATATTGAAGTAGAAGTTTTAAAACTTATACTTGAAATGAATAGTAAATAATCAAGATATACTTATACGAAAGTAATCTCTTTATTTGAATATCAAAAGTAAGTTTGATTATCGAACATTATTCTTTAATAAAATAAAGAATATTAATAAATAATAAGTGGAGTCATAATACCTCGAATGGATATTATAAATAATATTCATTAAATAAAATAAAGGAGTCATACATCCTCAAATGAATATCCAAGTAATATTCAATAAATAATATAAAGGAGTCATAAGTCCTCGAATGAATATTCAAGATAATATTCATTAATAAAATAAAGTTATCGAATAAACCTTATTCGATTAATAGTTTTGAAAACTATTACCATATATATATATAAAATATATATATATATACACCAAATCTACTCGGGATCCTCGACTCCCGGTTTTAGAGAATGTTTTCACCTTTGGATCCCTATACTAAGGGTATATGCAAATTACCGCTATTCTCTAGCATAGGTATTATCAACTGAACCAACAGATATATATGGCAAGAATACGAAACAGGCATGCATATGTACCATATCACATGCTACAATATATCGCAAGAATTTGCTAATATAACCATCATGCATCTATTACAAGATAATGCATATACAAGTGTATACATCACAACAACAGTATAACGGGTAGAAAACTTGCCTGAGCGACTGGGGGTTACGAATGGCTCGGGACGAGTCTGGTAACCTATAAGCAACAAGTAAGTTGGAATTAAACCAAAGTCACTTGTAAATCTATACTCTAACCAACTCAGACTCTAACGCTCGTTTTGCGCTTACTGATTCTCTTCAGTCACTCGAGTACCCTCGGTTCCACCATTTTTAATAATTTAACCATTACGAGTTTTAAGGCGATTCCTTCGCGAGTGTCTTACCAACTACCTATTACACCTTACATAAATGTTTCATACTTCAGTTAGTCCTTTAAGGTCTTTAACCTATGTTTCAAAGTAAGGCGAGGGGTAAGGGTTCGTTCGCGAAATGTCGTTACTTAAAACGGCCGTTTCTCCTAAACCGTTCATCGGAATCAAACGAACCACATATCAAAACAAAGCTCGTAACATGAACTATCTAAACATGGCAATGGTCATAATCTAGCAGGGGGTTCTCGGGTCCTAATGTTTTGAACAAAAGCAGTCTAAAGTAAATCGGACATTACGACGGCTATGTTTACACGATTTCCCAAATTTATACCATTCCAATTCAACCACCAATCAACCATAAATCAACCATATAGCCAAACTCCATCCATACCATACTACAACAGCCCCAATAACTCAATATTACCAATTTATTCATCTAAACCAAGTCAAAAATGTGACCAAGAACTTCAAATCTAACAAGCATCACTCCTAACTCCAAAGTCAACAAAACCACTTACTAAACAAAGCTCTAACATGAGTACACACCCATTACACTAACCCATCATCTAAACATTATGAAATCCAAACCAACAAAACTTAAGACTAAGGGTTTGAGAAGTTATACCTTCCTTGGAGAGTGGAGAATCACTTAGGAAGCCTTAAATAACCACTAACTATCTCTACTAAGCTTGGATCTTGAAGAAACATAAGAAAACACAAAGTTAGTTTCTTGAAAACACTATTCACCAAGAACTTTGATGAATTGATTAGCTATGTTAAACATGGAATCTTGAGTTTAAACTTATGGCTCATCTAAGTTATGAATTATGGAAGCTAAAGAAACAAACCTCTTGAATTATGATTAAGTGGAGCTTGGGTTTTGAAATTTTCTTCCTTGTTTTTCTTCAAAAAGCCGAGGCAAAGAGATGGGGGAAGAAGGAAATGTTTTTGTTTTGGTTGCTTATGTATTTGTGTGATGATTTGCTTGTTAATTAGGTTTTTACCTTGGTAAATATTGTGTAGCTCACAATCATCCAACAATTCCTTCCCTTATGTCATGCTTATGTCACCATGCCTATGTCATCCACTCTCCTTTGTCCTCTTCTCATTGGTTTGATGACATCATCCCCACTAATCTCTTTGATTAGCTTCTAATTGCTTGCCTAATGACCGCTGATCTGTTATACGGTTCGCTTAACTTTCGTTCTCGTTTATCGTTTGAGGGATCATACCCGGGATCTTATTACTTGGGTTCCCTTAACCTTTCTCAATACATTATATTCCTTTTATGATCCTTTATTAAAATCCTTGAATTTAAATCCTATTTATCCTGTTACCTTATACTCACTTCTTTCTGTATCTGGTGGATTTCCGGGAAAAATCAAAGTGTTCGGAATTGGATTCTGACGATCTTTACATACACTTATATACCATATAAAGTACTAATAAAATCTCAGAATATCCATAACAGAACCAGTACATAGTGTGGCATGAAAAGTTTTCTCATTCAGCAAAACACTATTCATAAGGGTTTCAAAAATTTCCAAAAATTGGGGTTATTACACTTCATCCAGATGTTCCCTTATGAAGTGGTACCTGATGCTGATGTGCTTTGTCATAGAGTGTTGAACTGGATTACCTGTCATAGCAATATCACTTTGATTATCACAGTAAATAGGGATTTTGAAACATGTTAACCCATAATCCAGTAACTGATTCTTCATCCAAAGAATCTGTGCACAACAGCTTCCTGCAGCAATATACTCTGCTTCTGCAGTTGATGTGGAAATTGACTTTTGTTTCTTGCTGAACCAAGAAACCAATCTGCCTCCAAGAAATTGGCAGCTTCCACTTGTGCTTTTCCTTTCAATTTTGCAACCTGCAAAATTTGCATCTGAGTAACCTATTAGTTTAAAATCTGATTCTCTGGGATACCACAATCCCAGATCAACTATTCCTTTAAGATACTTAAAGATTCTTTTCACAGCTGTTAAGTGAGGTTCTCTTGGATCTGCTTGAAATCTTGCACAAAGACAGGTAGCATACATGATATCAGGTCTACTAGCAGTTAGATAGAGTAGAGAGCCAATCATACCTCTGTAATCAATAATATCCACTGATTTACCAGTATCCTTATCCAGTTTTGTTGTAGTGGCCATGGGAGTGGATGCACTTGAACAATCTTGCATTCCAAATTTCTTCAGCAAGTTTCTGGTGTACTTAGTTTGACAAATAAAAGTGCCTTCTTCATTCTGCTTGACTTGAAGGCCCAGAAAATAGCTAAGTTCCCCCATCATACTCATCTGATATCTTGACTGCATCAGTTTGGCAAACTTCTTGCAAAGTCTGTCATTTGTAGACCCAAAAATGATATCATCAACATAAATCTGGACGAGAAGTAAGTCCTTTCCATGGTTGAGGTAGAACATAAATCTGTTGAATCCACTTTCCAGAAGAAACTGAGCTAAAGTCTCATACCATGCTCTAGGAGCTTGCTTAAGTCCATAAAGTGCTTTATCAAGCCTGTAGACATAATCTGGATGTTTGGAATCTACAAAGCCTGGAGGTTGTTCAACATATACTTCCTCCTCCAATTCTCCATTGAGAAAAGCACTTTTCACATCCATTTGAAAGACAGTAAACTTTTTGTGAGCAGCATTAGCCAAAAATATCCTTATGGCTTCTAACCTAGCAACTGGTGCAAATGTTTCATCATAATCAATTCCCTCCTGTTGAGAATATCCTTTTGCAACCAGCCTTGCCTTATTCCTTGTAATTATGCCATCACTGTCAGTTTTGTTTCTGAACACCCACTTTGTACCAACAACAGATCTATTCTTTGGTCTTGGCACTAGGGTCCAGACTTTGTTTCTTTCAAATTCATTTAACTCTTCCTGCATTGCTTGCACCCAATCAGCATTTTGAAGAGCTTCTTCCACTTTCTTTGGCTCAGTCTGAGAAAGAAAAGAATTGTAAAGACATTCATTTGAAGTACCTGTTCTAGTTCTGACACCTGCATCAGGATTTCCAATTATCAAATCAGGTGTATGTGAATTTGTCCACTTCCTTGCAGATAGAAGGTTTTCTCTAGAACTGGATGCTCCCCCATGATCCATGTTGTCTTCATTTTCATTTTCTGATGCTCCCCCTGAAACTATGCTCTCTGAGTTGGATTCTTTAGAATTTAGATTTTCAGAACTATCAGAATTTGGCTTATCAGAACTTGACGAATCAGAACTTGAAGAGCCAGATGTATGTTCTGATGTTTCTTGAGATGTGGTAGGATCTTGAGTATGCTCCCCCTGCATAGGTGCATCTTACTTTGACGTAGTCACCACAGTTTTAATAACATCAGAGTCTAATCCATCAGAGTTTATAGTATCAGGACTTAAACTGTCAGGATTTTCAGTATCAGAATTTGAGTCTTTATTTTCAAATCTCAGCTGATCATGGTCAATGAAATCTTCAAGACCAGTAATCTTCTTGTCATCAAAAGAGACATTGATAGATTCCATGACCACTTTTGTTCTCAAATTATAGACTCTGAAGGCTTTTGTGGAAAGTGGATATCCAACAAAGATTCCTTCATCAGCTTTTAGATCAAACTTGGATAGCTGTTCAGGATGAGTCTTGAGAACAAAATACTTGCATCCAAATACATGAAAGTATTTCAGATTTGGCTTCTTTTTCTTCACCATCTCATATGGTGTTTTTCCATGCTTGTTAATGAGTGTTGCATTTTGAGTAAAACAAGCAGTCTGCACAGCTTCAGCCCAGAAATAGGTTGGAAACTTTGCTTCTTCAAGCATTGTACGTGCAGCTTCAATGAGAGTTCTATTCTTCCTTTCAAAACTCCATTTTGCTGTGGAGTTCCAGGAGCAGAAAATTCCTGCTTCATTCCATGGTTTTTGCAGAACTCTTCCATCATCAAATTCTTGAACTCAGTGCCATTATCACTCCTTAAGATTTTCACAGAATCTTTGACCAATTTATCCAGATGTTTGACATGTTCAATCAAGATAGATGCAGTTTCACTTTTTGTGTGCAAGAAATACACCCATGTGTATCTGGTGAACTCATCCACTATGACCAACGCATATTTCTTCTTTGCAATAGACATGACATTCACTAGACCAAATAGATCAACATGTAGTAGATGATAAGGATCAAGAATTGATGATTCAGTCTTGCTCTTAAAAGAAGATTTTCTTTATTTGGCTTTCTGACAGGAATCACAAAGGCCATCAGGAGCAAATATTGACTTTGGCAGTCCTCTCACAAGATTTTTCTTGACCAGTTCATTTATATTGTTGAAATTTAAATGAGAGAGTTTCTTGTGCCAATTCCAGCTTTCTTCAATTGATGCTCTACTCATCAGACAAATTGCAGAACCATCAGTACTTGTTGAAAGCTTAGCTTCATAAATGTTACCATGCCTGTATCCTTTCAGAACAACTTTGCCTTTAGATTTACTCACAATTTCACAGTGTTCTTCAAAGAAATCAACATGATAACCTCTGTCACAGATTTGACTTATACTCAGCAGATTGTGTTTAAGTCCTGAGACTAGAGCTACTTCTTTAATTATGACATTCCCAAGATTGATATTTCCATATCCCAATGTTTTTCCAATGTTTCCATCTCCAAAGGAAACACTTGGGCCAGCTTTCTCCACAAAGTCTGATAGCAGGGCCTTATTTCCAGTCATATGTCCTGAACATCCACTGTCCAGAACTAGAATATTTTTCCTGTTGCCCTGCAATCACAAAGACCACTAATTATTAGTTTTAAGGACCCAGACTTGCTTGGATCCTTTGGCCTTATTAAGTTTATTAACATTTGCAGCGGATTTAGCATCAGAGTTTATGTTAACATTTTTCTTATCATAACTTACACTATCAGACTTTGAATCAGAATTTACACTAGAAGGAACAATGGAAACTTTCTTCAAAGAAGGTTTTATTTGATAATAATCATACTACAAACTATGATATTCCTTACAAGTATAAATGGAATGCCATAAACTACCACAATGAAAACAAGGATTTTGTGGTTTGTATCTAACAGACTGACTCTTAACTCCTGATTTTGAAGGTAAGGAGTTAATATTCTTATTCTTCCTGTAAAAAGAAGCCAGATGGTTAGAACTTCCACAGTTATGACATGTTTTCCTAGGAGCATCAGGAACAGGTTTATAATCATTGCTTTTATTCACACCTTCCTTTCCATTCCTATTTTTCCTAGGTGATTTTACCTTGTTTGCATTCTTAACATCTTTCAGCTTATGCTTAAGCTGCTTCTTTGTCATTAAGCCTATGTTCACTTCAGCTGTCTTTTCCTGTTTTAGTTTGTCAGAAGTTAATTCCTCTTTAACTTCTGATTTCTCATTTTCAGACTTTACAGTTACAAACTTAACAGGTTTTAACTTTGGCTTTTGCTTAACAACAGGCTTAATTTCTTCAGTTCCTTTATCATTCTTATCTTCTCCATAACCTAATCCCTCTTTCCAGTTTCCACTACTTAGCAAATTTTGAGTTGTTTTGCCAGAGTTAGTCCAAGTCCTGATAATCTCTCTTTCCTTTTCTAACTCAGTTTTTAGAGATTCATTCATTTTTAGCACTTCATCCCTAACATAAAAAGCATCATCTCTATCCTTCTGAGTTTGATGGAACATGACTAACTCTTTTTCTAAGAAATCATTTTTTTTCTTAAAAGCAAGATTTTCAGAAGTTAATCTTTCACATGTTAAAGTTTGATCTCTATAACTAACAAACATGGTTTTAAGATATCTTCTCAACTCATTAATATCATCAGTATGAAAAGCATAAGTAGTCTGAGGTACCTTTGTTTCAGCAGCTTCAGAACTGCTCTCAGCACTTTCTTTATCAGCATTTGCCATCAATGCATAGTTCTCCTCACTTTCAGAGTCTGAGGTGTCTGTCCAGCTTTTCTGCTTTGTGACAAGAGCCTTGCCTTTGTCACCCTTTACCTTCTTGCAATCAGGAGATATGTGGCCTTTCTCACCACAGTTATAGCATTTAACATTGGTATAATCTCCTCTGTCAGACTTTCCTCCTCTGCCTTCAGATCTTCTAAAATTCTTCTTATCAGAACTTATGCCTTTCCTGGAAAATTTCTTTCCCTTCCTGAACTTCCTGTATGCAATCTTTGTGATTCCTTTCACCATAAGAGCACACAGCTTCATCATCTCCTCATCAGCATCAGTCTCAGGCAAGCTTTCAGAATCTGAGTCATCATCATTTTCATAACTTGATGACTCAGTTTCAGACTTTATGAAAAGAGCTTTACCCTTGTCTTTCCTTGAGGAAGCTGCTTTTGGGTATTCTTCTTCAGCCTTAAGAGCAACTGTCCTTGACTTTCCTCCTTTCCTCTTGCTTTTTTGTTCCATCTCAAGTTCATTAGTCTTGAGCATTCCATAGATTTCATCAAGAGTTGTTTCATCAAGATTGTAGTTGTCTCTTATTATTGTTGCCTTCAAATCCCAACATTCAGGAAGAGCTAACAGGAATTTAAGGTTTGAATCTTCAAGATCATACTCTTTGTCAACCAATGACAACTCATTCAAAAGTTTGACAAATCTATCATATAAATCATTCAATGACTCATTAGTCTTTGAGTCAAAGTGTTCATACTCTTGAGTGAGTATTGTCTTCCTGTTCTTCTTAATTGTTTCAGTTCCCTGACACCTTGTTTCCAGAGCATCCCATATCTCCTTAGCAGTCTTGCAGTTGATTACCCTGTTTGACATTACATTATCAATGGCACTATGCAGTAAGTGTCGTACCTTAGCATCCTTAGCAATTGATGATATATCTTCAGCAGTATAATCACTCTTTTCCTTTGGTACAGTCTTTGTTGCTTCACCTGCAACTGCAACAGCAAGCTTGGTTGGTTTGTGAGGCCCTTCCTTGATTCTATCAAGGTATTCTAGATCTGTTGCTTCCAGGAACATGGTCATTCTCACCTTCCATATGGGATATTCAGATGGTCTCAGTATGGGAACTCTGATGGTCTCATACCGACTCTGAATTTGTGTCTTTGGTGGTTCCTCAGTTTTGGTAGGCTTAGTTGAAGTTTCTGTGTTAGACATGATTGTGTTTGGATCTTTAACTGTATGTGTGTTAAAAGATAGGCTCTGATACCACTTGTTAGG
Organism: Apium graveolens; assembly: GCF_009905375.1. Classification (NCBI taxonomy): domain Eukaryota; kingdom Viridiplantae; phylum Streptophyta; class Magnoliopsida; order Apiales; family Apiaceae; genus Apium; species Apium graveolens. Next base: position 203,626,159 of record NC_133654.1, read on the forward strand.
TCACACACACTGTAGAGGGGGGGTGAATACAGTGTATAATACAATCAAATCGAACTTTAATATATTAAGTAACAGAAAACAAACTTTATTGAAACAATAAACTCTGTTACAGTATGGAACTGTTACCTCTCAGTGATGAACAAATATCACGAGAGCTGCTAGGGTTACAATAAATAATTTTCTCGAATATGATAACACTTATAGTGTAAACCCTATGTCTGTGTTTATATACTACACAGTTACAAGATAATCGCTAATTGATATGGAATATAATTCTGCTTCCTAAAATATATCAATCAGATATCTTTTCTTCCAAGTATTCCATTCTTCACGGAACTCCTTCTTCATGCATATCTCTTTTTATGTTTATCTCGATCTTCTTTCCTTTAATCAGCTAATGTCCTTATCTGAACGTCCTTCAGCACTTAAGTTCTGATATCTAACTTCTGATGATTATCTCTTGATAATATAAGTACTGATATCCTTAAGTCCTGACTTCCAGTATAAGTACTGATTAATGGTTAAGTACTGACTTGTCCTGTTAAGTAAGATCTGAAATCTAAACATAAATCATATTAGCCATGACATTATCAAATATATCTAACACAGACTCCTTTTCTCGAAAAGGGAGAACTAGAAATATCTATCGGACATTGCCAATAATACTTATATACAAGGGAAACATACTAAAAGCTAGGGCATTTCCAGCCAATATTCAATAGAAGTCAGGGTTACGCCCTCGAAACCTTCGACTGGACTCTTAGACTCGCTCATCTGATTAAGTTGATGACACACAAATTTATATAAACCTTCCTACACTCTTTTGACTCTACTCCTAACCTAAGTTAGAGACTCAAACCTGTAGCTCTGATACCAACTATAATGACCTTAACCCCGGGGTCAGGAGTTAACATCATCAACAACAACAATAAGAAATATAATATAATTAACTTCAACACTTATACAATAACACGACCCCTTTACCAAGAACTTTTCCAGGATTAATTATGACTAAGGTTACAACTATTATAAAACAACCTTATTACAAACAATCCTGACGCAACTAACTTAATACAACACCTCAACAGACCATCTTTGGTCTAACACAAGTACCTCAGAGGAGCCTGGAATAGAAAGAACTGGAACTCTGCCCTTACTGCACGGAGAGATCTCCTATAAATTTGCAATGCATATATATACAAAAGATTCTGCAAGGGTGAGCAATCAATTGCTCAGTAGTACCACTATATGAATAACAAGTAAGGCATGTTATGATAAAACAGTTATGGGAACATACATTGTTAGATATATTTGAGATGTAACGTCTAATCTGATTTGTGTTTAGTTTTTCAGAACTTAACAATAGGACATATAAGGACTTACTGAAATCAGAACTTACTGAAGTCAGAACTTAATATCAGAACTTAAGGCGTCAGAAGATACATATCAGTACTTAAGTGCGGGAAGATTTCAGATAAGGAATGCGGCTGATATACAGGAGAAGATCTGGACTAAAACAAAAGAAGATATGCATGAAGAGTTAGAGGACTAGAAGACTTGTAAAAGATATCTGATTGATATATTTTAGGAGACATGAATTATATTTCACATCAATTAGAATATATCTTCTAACTGTGTACTATACAAATATAGCTTAGGGTTTACACCATATGTGTTATCATTATCGAGAAGATTATACATTGTAACCTAGCAGCTCTTAGTGATATTGTTCATCACTGAGAGAGAACAACAGTTCTATTGTAACAGAGTTTATTTGATCATTGTTACATACTTGTGTTGAAATCGATTTGATTGTAGAAACACTATATTCAACCCCCTTCTATAGTGTTGTGTGACCTAACAAGTGGTATCAAAGCTTTTCTGTTAACACACATACAGTAAAGATCAAAACAATCATGTCTGAAGAAACACAAACCCCAACTAAGCCCACCAAAACTCAAGAAACTCAAAACACTCAAACTCACAGTCGATATGAGACTATTAGAGTTCCCATACTGAGACCTTCTGAGTATCCCATATGGAAAGTGAAGATGGCTATATTTCTGTAAGCTACAGATCCAGAATACCTTGACAGAATTAATTAAGGACCATATAAGCCTACCAAGCTTTCTGTTGCAGGTGCTGATCAACCAGCAAAGACCATATCAAAGGAGAGAGGTGAATACACACCTGAAGATATCTCATCTATTGCCAAGGATGCAAGGGTAAGGCATTTACTACATAGTGCCATTGATAATATCATGTCAAACAAGGTAATTGGATGCAAGACTGCAAAGGAGATATGGGATGCTTTGGAGACAAGATGCCAGGGAACTGATGCAATCAAAAAGAACAGGAGGACTATACTCACTCAAGAGTATGAGCACTTTGACTCAAAAGCTGATGAGTCATTAACTAATTTATATGACAAGTTTATCAAACTCTTGAATGATCTGTCACTGGTGGACAAGGAATATGATCTAGAAGATTAAAATCTAAAATTCCTTTTAGCTCTTCCTGAAAATTGGGATTTGAAGTCTATTACCATAAGAGACAACTATGACCTTACTGAAACTACTCTTGATGAAATTTATGGTATGCTCAAGACTTATGAACTTGAGATGGATCAAAGGAGCAAGAGGCATGAAAGAAAGTCAAGGACAGTTGCTCTTAAAGCTGAGGAGGAGTCTCCTAAAGTTGTTGTATCAAAGAAGGGCAAAGGAAAGGCTCTCATCATAAAGTCTGATTCAGAGTCATCAAATTTTGAAGATAATGATTCAAAAACTGAAAGTTTATCTGAAGTTGATGTTGATTCAGAGATGATGCAACTGTGTGTTCTTATGGTGAAGGGTATCACAAAGATAGCCTACAATAAATTCAGAAAGGGTAAGAAGTTTTCCAAGAAAGGTGGAAATTCTGATAAGAAAGGTTTCAGAAAGTCTGAAGGCAAAGGAGGAAAGTCTGACAGAGGAGACAACTCAAATGTCAAATGCTACAATTATGGTGAAAGAGGCCACATATCTCCTGACTGTAAGAAAGGAAAAGGTGATAAAGGCAAGGCACTTGTCACTAAGAAGAAAAGCTGGACAGACACTTCAGATTCTGAAGATGAGGTGAACTATGCCTTGATGGCAAATGCTGATAGCAGTACTGACACTGCTGAATTGAAGGTACCTCAAACTACCTTTGCTTTTCATACTCATGATATTACTGAGTTGAGATTATATCTTAAAACAATGTTCATTAGTTTTAGAGATCAGACTTTAATATGTGAAAGATTAACATCTGAATCTCTTGCTCTTAGAAATAGGAATGACTATTTAGAAAAAGAGTTAGTTATGTTCCATCAAACTCAGAAAGAAAGAAATGATGCTTTGTATGTTAGAGATGAAGTGCTAAAATTGAATGAATCTCTAAAAACTGATTTAGAAAATGAAAGAGAGATCATCAGAACTTGGACTAACTATGGAAGAACAACTCAGAATTTACTAAGTAGTGGAATTTTGAAAGAGGGCTTAGGTTATGGAGATGATAAAAGTTAGAAAGGAACTGTGCAAATTGAGCCAATTGTTGTTAAACAGACTGCTAAGCCAAAGGTAAATCTTGTTAAATTTATAGCAAAAACTGTTATGTCTGATTCTGAAAAGATGAAAGATTCTAAGATAGAAGTAAAAGAAAAGTAAACTTCTGACAAATTAGAACAGGATAAACCAGCTGAAGTAAATATGGGCTTAATGACTAAGAAGCAGCTTAAGCATAAGCTGAAAGAGATTAGAAATGTGAACAAGGTAAATGAAGCTAAGAAAAATAGGAATTGAAAGGAAGGTGTGAATAAAAGCAATAATTATATGCCTGTTCCTTGTGCTCCTAGAAGGAAATGTTATAAATGTGGAAACTCTAACCATCTTGCTTCTTTTTGCAGGAAAAATAAAGATAGAAACTTTTTACCTCCTAAATCATGAGTTAAGAGTCAGTCTGTTAGGTTTAAACCACAAAATCCTTGTTTTCATTGTGGTAGTTTATGGCATTCCATTTATACTTGTAAGGAATATCATAGCTTGTACTATGATTATTATCAAATAAAACCTTCTTTGAAGAAAGTTAGTATAATTCCTTCTAGTGTAAATTCTGATGCAAAGTCTGATATAAAGTCTGATAAACAGCATGTTAGCATACATTCTGAAATTAAATCCGCTGCAAATGCTAATAAACTTAAAAAGTCCAAAGGATCCAAGCAGGTCTGGGTCCTTAAAACTAACCAATAGTGGTCTTTGTGATTGCAGGGTAACAGGAAAAACATCCTAGTTCTGGATAGTGGATGTTCAGGATATATGACTGAAAATAAAGCCCTGCTATCAGACTTTGTGGAGAAAGCTGGCCCATGAGTTTCTTATAGAGATGGCAACATGTGAAATACTCTGGGATATGGCAATATCAATCTTGGGAATGTCATCATTGAATCAGTAGCTCTTGTCTTAGGACTTAAACACAATTTGCTAAGTGTGAGTCAAATCTGTGACAGAGGTTATCATGTGGATTTCTTAGAAGAACACCGTGAAGTTGTAAGTAATTTTACAGGCAAAGTGGTTCTAAAAGGTTATAGGCATGGTAACATATATGAAGCCAGACTTTCAACAAACTCTGATGGTTCTGCAATATGTCTGTTGAGTAGAGCATCAATTGAAGAAAGCTGGAATTGGCACAAGAGACTCTCATTTAAATTTTAACAACATAAATGAGCTAGTAAAGAAAGATCTTGTAAGAGGACTGTCAAAATCAGTATTTGCTCCTGATGGCCTTTGTGATTCATGTCAAAAGGCAAAACAAAGAAAATCTTCATTCAAAAGCAAAACTGAATCCTCAATTGTTGAGCCTTATCACTTACTGCATGTTGATCTATTTGGTTCAGTCAATGTCATGTCAATTGCAAAGAAGAAATATGCTATGGTTATAGTGGATGAGTTCACAAGATACACATGGGTATATTTCTTGCACAAGAAGAATAAAATTGCATCTACTCTAACTGATCATGTCAGACAGCTGGATAAGTTGTTCAAAGATTCTGTTAAAATATTAAGAAGTATTAATGGCCTTAAGTTCAAGAATTCAATCACGGAAGAGTTCTGCAAAGAGCATGGAATTAAGCAGGAATTTTTTGCACCTGGAACTCCACAGTATAATGGAGTTGTAAAAAGAAAGAACAGAATTCTCATTGAAGCTACATGAACTATGCTTGATGAATCAAAGCTGTCAACCTACTTTTGTGCTGAAGCTATGAAGACTGCTTGTTTTGCACAGAATATTACACTCATAAGCAAGCATGGAAAAACACCATATGAGATGGTGAAGAAAAAGAAGCCAAATCTGAAATACTTTCATGTATTTGGATGTAAGTGTTTTGTTCTTAAGACTCATCCTAAATAGCTGTCAAAATTTGATCTAAAAGCTGATGAAGGAATTTTTGTTGGATATCCACTTTCTACAAAAGTCTTCAGAGTCTAAAATTTAAAAACAAGGGTTGTCATGAAATCTATCAATGTATCTTTTGATGATAAAAAGATTATTGGACTTGAAGATTTCAATGATCATGATCATCTGAAATTTAAAAATGAAGACTTAAATTCTGATTCTGTAAATTCTGATGGCTTAAATCCCGATCCTGTAAGTTCTGACGGGTTAAATTCTGATGTCATTGAAACTGTGGTAACTAATCCAAGGGAAACTGCACCTATTCAAGGGGAGCAAGCTGAAGATCCTACCACAACTCAAGACTCTCAAGAAGCATCAGAACCTATCACTGGCTCTTCAAGTTCTGATTCATCAAGTTCTGATTAGCCAAATTCTGATAATTTTGGAAACTCTGATTCTTCAAATCCTGAAGGATCCAACTCAAATTCTGAAGTCTCAGAGAGCATAAGTATAGGGGGAGCATCAGAAAATGCTGATGGAGACAGCATGGATCATGGGGGAGGATCCAGTTCTAGAGAACAACTTCCATCTGCAAGGAAGTGGACTAAAGCACCTGACTTAATAATTGGAGATCCTGAAGCAGGTGTCAGAACTAGAACTGCAACATCAAATGAATGTCTCAATCATTCCTTTCTATCTCCGACTGAACCAAAGAAAGTGGAAGAAGCTCTTCAAGATACTGATTGGGTGCAAGCAATACAGGAAGAGTTAAATGAATTTGAAAGAAATAAAGTCTGGACCCTAGTGCCAAGTCCAAAGAACAGATCAATTGTTTGCACAAAATGGGTGTTCAGAAACAAAAGTTACAGTGATGGTATAATTACAAGGAACAAAGCAAGGTTGGTTGCTAAAGGTTACTCTCAACATGAGGGTATTGGTTATGATGAAAAATTTGCACCAGTTGCTAGATTGGAAGCCATAAAAATCTTTTTGGCTTATGTTGCTCACAAAAAGTTCAAAATCTTTCAAATGGATGTGAAAAGTGCTTTTCTCAATGAAGAATTGGAAGAAGAGGTATATGTTGAACAACCTCCAGGATTTGTAGATCCAAAATTTCCTAATCATGTCTACAGACTTGATAAAGCACTTTATGGCCTTAAGCAAGCTCCAAGATCATGGTATGAGACTCTAGCTCAATTCCTTCTGGAAAGTGGATTTCACAGAGGAACAATTGATAAAACACTGTTCTACCTCAACCATGGAAAGGACTTACTTTTGGTACAGAAATATGTTGATGTTATCATCTTTGGTTCTACAAATGGCAAACTCTGTGAAAGGTTTGCAAAGCTAATGCAATCAAGATATCAAATGAGTATAATGGTAGAACTTAGCTATTTTCTGGGACTTCAAGTCAAGCAAAATGAAGGAGGTACCATTTCATAAGGGAACATGTGATGGAAGGTACAGTGTAATTGCATTTTGTTCCAACAGATCAATAACTAGCAGATATCTTCACAAAACCACTATGTGAAGCTACTTTTACAAGACTGGTAAATGAACTTGGAATGGTTTCAGGTTCCTTCTTAAAATCTGCTTAGTTTTTATTTTCATGCATCAGACTTTATGATCAGTGCTTACATATTGTCTTATCTCTATGTAATTTGTGCTTAAATTGTTATATATTAAATACTGATTGTTATCTGATGTGATTCTATATACTCTGATAGTGTTTTGAATGTTCTGTGACTATTAAATCCAATGAGGATTACTGTACTAGATGCTGACCTAGTAGCCTTTAACATACTAGATATCCCATGTTTGAATTAGTTGTTTATGTGGAAATTCATTAACACAAGCAAAATCAGGTACTCCTTTGAGATCTAGAGTAAATATGTGAAAGGGAAGACCCATGTGCATTGCTGGTATTAAGTAATATGCATTAGAAAAGCATAAAAAAATTTCTTGGTGACTTTTCACATTCTCTGATTACGAGAGAAATACTCTGAAAATAGCACAAATTTTGATAGCAGTTGTGACTCACTTACACTGAGAAGCCACTGTAAAAAGAATGTCAAAAGATGCATAAATGAGCATAAACAATTGAGGTGGACACTTGCATAAATTTGTTCTATAGTAGACTTCATAATTAATGACAGATTTTTAGCACTTTTCTTAGTTATGCCTTATTTATAAGATATACTGAAGTTTATCAGACTTTAATCTTTATCTGATCATTTTCAAATGGACACACTCTCACTCCATATGAATGATGAAAATTACTGTGGTGATTAAGTTGTTTTTGACAAACAGTTGAGTATTATTTGCATAAATTCTGAGCACAAGTTCTGATAGAAGTTCTGATGATTAAACTCTAAAGAAACCAGTCAGTATTTGTATGAAGAATCACAAAAATAGACATTCACATTTTGAGTACAAAAGCCATGTTATGATGACCATTAAATTTTGATAATAGTCAAGTTCTGATGCAAATCCTGATGGAAATTCTGATGCTTACGCGGCATTATTTAATTACTTGACTTATTTGTGGTTTTACTGTAACGATCATATTTTATCAGAAAATAATTAAGTGAGATAAAAAAGTCATAATCATTTGGTTAGTGGGAAACGTGTTTGCCTTGACAACTGCATGTGCATAATAATTACTGCTTATTTCTCGTGCCCACCAACTACTGCTTTAACTATTTACTGGCTGACAGGTGTAAAGTGTCTGTTTTACTTCCAAAAAGAGCTGTTGAGTGGAGAGTATATATATAGGAGTTAAAAAGATTTTACAATCTTTTACCTACTTTCGAATTCTTTTCTTATCTCTATTATTCTCTCTCTCTCTTTCTAATATTCTCCGAAGCTCTATTTTTCACAGGCATTTTATCAAACACTTTGCAAAAACACATTTTCTCACTTATTTCTCTACAGAAATGGCACTAAAAGATATCATTTTCAATGGAGCCAAGTTTATTCCCAACAACTACATGGCTATTCTTAGCAAGGATGAAGTTCTATCAGATCTTCACTTTGTTCAGGACTTTCTTGCTAATAGTGAGATTGGGTTTGCTTTGACCCCACCTGAAGCAATCTCAGGAACTCAAGTACTGGAGTTTTGGAGGAGTGGTGTATATGATGATGTGGTGCAAATGGGTCCCCAAGCATTATATTTACAACATGGGAGGATGAATATGTGGTGACTTTGGCTACTGTTCGACAAGCTTTACATCTTCCAGAAAACTGTGTTTACAGTTCACAAGTTGGGGAACCAACTCTACAATAGATGATGGCCAACCTGGGTTATGAAAAGACTTGGCAAAGCTGGGACAATTGAAGAGACCTCACATCAGGAGGGAATGGAGTTTCTTCTTTGATTGTATTACTAAAGCTTTTACCAACAAGTGCTCCAATTTTGATGCAATCCCAATCCCGAGTCAGCAAATCGGGTATGCTCTCATTAATCAAACTCATTTTGATTATTCTAGTGTTGTGCTAGGATTTATTGGGGATATGATGCAAGAGGACAGAAATACTGTATATTTTTCTAGATTTTTCCAACTTATTTACATTTTTTGTAGTTCTGATAAGGCCCAACTAGCTAGTGAGTTGATTGAACCCTTTAAACTTGCTAAAAGGGCTTTCACTGACTTATTATCTACTGATAATAAGAAGGCTGTACTAAGACCCCTCCAAATTTCTCAGTCAGTCAAACAAGTCTTAGTAAACTCTGATCCAGACACTTATGTTGCTATATATCCTAATGTACAACCATCCCAACCTCCATCAGCACCAACAACCAATCAACCACTTCTCAACCTCAACCGACTCAACCTACCATCAGAACATATTTCCAGCCAGCACAATCTTAACCTCAACAATCTGCTGCAACATCAAGATCTAAACCTTCAAAAATAAAATATGTTCCTAAATCTCCACCAAGGAGAAGAAGGATGATCCTTAGGGATGAATCAGATGAAGAAGAAGCACAGGTTCATGCATCAGAACCTGTGACAGTAGAAGCTGAAGGGTCACCCCATCAGAAAAAGACTGAAGCTGAGGGTTCGGATATTTTGAAGAGGAAAAGAACTATAAGTTCTGATGCTGCTCATGAAACTTCTTCACTATCCGGGAGATCAAAGAAACAGAGAGCAGGAAGGCATTTGGCACAACCTCATTCTGAGGATACTCAAGAAGCTGAGGAAGGGGATCAGGAATCTCTGATCTCATCAGAACCTGTTGTAATTGAAGCTTTTCCATCCCCACCTCAAACTAAAGACACTGTTCCAAAAACAATGATTACACCTCCTGTCTCTCCAGTTAAAGAAACAACAGTTGAAGATTCAGGATTAAGTCCTGAAATTGACATCCATAGGCTGAACATTCCAATTGTGCTCTATCTGGAAGCTCCAACTGCAGCTCAGACATCTACTGTTAATTTTCCAATCTTACAGGCTGAGTTACCATCTATACCAATTCTGGATATAAAACAAGAAGATCAGAATTTAGATGAAGTTGCTACAGCATCTCCTTCAGTTACACAAACTCTGGTGTTATCAGAAGATGAGGAGATGTTAGCAAGTTCAGAAGACAGTGCTCCAGTAAATGCTCCCATTCTTGGAAATGAGGCATGATTCAAAAGTTTGTTGAAAAAGAAGCTCATGTTCCTTGGGAAGAAACTCACAGAGGGGTTGAGTGGACCAAGAAGTGGAATGAATCTAATTTTATTCCAAGCTCCAAAGTTCTATCAGATCATATTGCAAAGGCTGATGAGTTGATGAACAATTCTGATTTCAAGCACCAACTCAAAGTCATTGCTCTAAGTACCAAATCTCTTCAAGGTCTACACTCTCAAACTCATGAAAAAGTTGACAAACTTCTGGAAAGAGCTGATAAGCTGGATATGGAGATCAAGCTAGATAAAAAGAGGTTTATAAGACCTATTCATGAGAAAGTTGAAGCTATTGAGAAGGTTCAAGAAAAGCAACAGGCACAAATTACTGAGGTCCTGAAGAATCAAGCCTCTAAACAAGCTCAATTTAATGAAATTCAATCTTCAGTAGAACTTCTTCTCTCTCTCCTACTACCAGATGATGCCAAAAAGGGGGAGAAGGTAGTTAAGTCCAAATGCTCAACTAGTCAAATTCTGAGGAAAAAGGATGACAATGAGGATGACCAGGGAATCCAAGCAAGGGTCAAGGTCAAGGGCAAAGCAAAAAAGTTTCTTCAAGGAAACTAATTTCTGATTCAAGCAAATCTTCTACTCAAAAGAAGACAAATTATGATGCTGTTAATGCTCAAGCTCTGATAACAAGTTCTGATAATCAAAATCTGATGTTCTGATTTAAGGAGGAAGTAAAGACTCTCAGAAGTTTTTGTAAACTCTGAAACTCAAAGGAAAGCAGACTACTGTCTACTACAAAGATCCTAAAATTCAGACACTTGATGAAGAGATTGCTAGAAGACTATTTCTCAAGCATAATCCTGGAATGGATTTAGAGAATCTCAAGGAGGAAGAAGCTAGATTTGCAGCTGAGAAGACAAATCTAAAGTCTAAAGCTTCTGATACTAAGAAACCTCCAAGGCCTAAGGTAAAAGGCATTGTGATCAAGGAAAAGTCAAATTCTGAGGCTTCAAAGCTCAAAACAAGATCACAGATTGATCCAAAAGATAAAGGGAAAGGAAAAGTTGAATAACCAACAAAGCCACAGGAGATGAAGATTCCTCAAATCCTGATGAAACCTGTGTACAAAATGGTTCAAGTTTATGATGATACTGCTGTTAAAAATGAAGATATTCAAACTCTGAAAAGAAGGAAGATAACTGAAGAATCCAAGACAACCTCTGACAAAGCTCAAGTTGTTCAGATTGAAAAATAGCAAGCTACAGAAGAAATAACAAATTCTGATCAAATCATCAAGAAATCAACCTCTGACAGTGCTCAAGTTGATTTAGACAAGATGAAAGTTGCTGATAAGAAGAAACTCCTATGGAAGAATGTCAAACCATCAGATCCAAAGAAAAGCCAATTGATATCTGATTTCATGACTGTTGGATTGAAAGCCAGAGAAGCAAGAGATAGAGCTGGACTAGGTTCTGATGAAGCCAAGATCAAGACAGGAGTTGAAGTGCTTATAAGAGATCCATTCTTATTGACTGATAAATCTCTTGAAGAAGTTATACTGAAACACCTTGACAAGGTTATATCTGTTCAAGTGGTACTGGATGCTCATGATAAACATAATGTCAAAGAAAATCTGATTCTATTTCTTGGAGATGGAAAAACATATCAAATATCAGAATCAGATGTGTTGAACAAATCTCTCAAGAACTACAATTATTTCATTATCTTTTAGAGATAAAGTCTGAGATTACCAGGAGACGGTCAAATTTCATTATGAAGACCATAAGAGATAAAGCAAGAATTTTTGGTTCAAGGGTTACATAATTCATTCCTAATATAGTTGAAGATGATGGAAGTGAAATTCCAATAAAGAAGGATTTTGCTAAACTTGAAGTAATTCTGAAAGAGAAATGTCTGTGCTACAATGAAGACTCTTCTCATCCAAGAGTAATCAGACTTATTGATGGTTTGAAAAGAAACCATATCTCAGCACTAAGGACTGCAATCTACCAGATTAGAAGTCATGGTGAAGAATTGAAGCAAGTCAAAGTTACAATAGCTCAAGTCCTAAGGAATAAAGAAGAAAAGCTAATATCAAACTTTGTCAAGAATCACTTTGGATTCAGATTGACTCAGTAAAATTGGTAAAAGCTACAAGGACTGTAAGTTGTAGTTAGTTATCTAATTAAACTCTTATTGCATTTGTACTTAAATGTTTTTGACATTATCAAATCTATTAACTTGTATATTTTTCATAATTTACAAGTAGGGGGAGATTGTTAGATATATTTGAGATGTCATGTCTAATCTGATTTGTGTTTAGTTTTTCAGAACTTAACAACAGGACATATCAGGACTTAATGAAATCAGAACTTACTGAAGTCAGAACTTAATATTAGAACTTAAGGCATTAGAAGATACATATCAGTACTTAAGTGCGGGAAGATTTCAGATAAGGAATGCGGCTGATTTACAGGAGAAGATCTGGACTAAAACGGAAGAAGATATGCATGAAGAGTTAGAGGACTAGAAGACTTGTAAAAGATATTTGATTGATATATTTTAGGAGATAGAATTATATTCCATATCAATTAGAATATATCTTGTAATTGTGTACTATATAAACACAACTTAGGGTTTACACTATATGTGTTATCATTATCGAGAAGATTATACATTGTAACCTAGCAGCTCTTAGTGATATTGTTCATCACTGATAGAGAACAACAGTTCTATTATAACAGAGTTTATTTGATTTTTGTTACATACTTGTGTTGAAATCGATTTGATTGTATAAACACTATATTCAACCCCCTTCTATAGTGTTGTGTGACCTAACATACATCATAACTCATTCACAAAAGCGAGATAAACATTCATAAACTGGATGTTCAAAACTAGCATGCTCTGTAAAATAATAACATCAGTCGTGTGTTGTGTATAAATACCAGAGTTCAATTTTAGCATGCTATTTCACTTTCAAATCATCTGTTCCATACAAGTTGATTTGTTAAACCGTTTCAAAATTGAATCAATCAGATCTATTGGACGTTCAACTAGTGAAGATAGCTGATCAGTCTATCATCACCGGACAGCGACTAAGGGTCGTCTAAAATAAAGAATGTGTTCTGGAACTTGGGAGACTAGCTAGGTCTTCCCCTACGCTGGACTAATCGGTTAAACGATGTTCCCAACCAAATTAGCCTCTTACGCCACCACCGGTTGGGCCGTTACCGATTAACGGGCCTCTTACATAACTCCGATAAATTAATTGAATTCCCTTTTTACCTCTTTCCAAATTCCACGAAATAGGTGGACAAAACATTCCACGACATATGTGGATCAAAACATTCTCTTTATCCAGTTTTCCAAAATCACTATTGCCTATCTCTTTTTTTAAAAAAACAATTCTGTCACAGCACACTATTCAAAACTTCTTTTCATTTTAATCACACTTTAGAGATACGTACTTTCAGAAGTTACTTTTCCCCAAAACATACTTTAACAACATTTCTAAATATAGGGGATACGTAACTTAAAACGTTCTGTTTCATTACGAGAATAAAATAACAGCTATTCATATATACTGAACCATAAAAGTGTGGTCAGGGGTACTTGTCTTGCATAGCTTTACAATTATCACTGATTGACCTTGAACCTATTTGGACACTCGGCTTTATCATCTAAGTATTAGACTATCCCGAATCTGACTATAATACTCAGGTCCTTCGATTGGAACCTTGCTGAGCTTATCGATTGATCACTAGGTTATCCTTAGTTCAAAGTCAATTCTCGAGTCCTTCGACTATAACCTACAGAGTCGAACTACCCTATGTTAGACAACCAGTTATGCTTGACACATCCTCGCTATTAATTCTACCCAAAAGATATCTGAACCCGACTCGTAATTATACATACTAACTCAATACACAATACAGGTATGACTCATGTACTTGAAATTCGGTTCAGGAACTAGTTTTAGAGAATACATATGTATAACTCTTGATACAGAGAGTAGGGTTTTAGAATCCCTTTTTAGAACATATATCACTAACTGAATTACATATCACTAGATGTTTGAAATCTTGGTCCTGAATTTTAACTTAGATTGGCGGAACCAAATTTATATTTAAATAATCGTTAATAAGATAAACCGACCAACTAATATTAGTAAGTTTATCTGAGTAAAGCTTAATCAAATAAAACTCAGGATCGCACTAATCCGAGTTAGTTCTCGTATCAGGATTAAAATTTATAAAGCAATTTGTATATAAGAATACAAGTAAATGAATCGATTAGTAATTCTGGTAATTATTGGATATGTTTCGAAATTTTTGAAATAGTAATTTCTTGAAATTCGGGCAACACCTCCTTTATTTATCGGACTGCCAGTTGATATCATATCGACACAATTTCCAACCACAACACAATCAACACAGTGCGAAATAACTAATCCAGCAATACTTATTCAATATTTATTGAAATGGCTACTAAACTTCAAAAATTATAAAAATAAAATTTATAAACTTATTATTGGCTCACGAATCATCATCGCCAATAATCCGTCGGCTCCACGAGATCATTACCGATGGCGATAATATTTCGACGGTGCCCATACGGGTTTCCTGTCGGATTTTCGCCATTAGATTAATACTATTCTTTTAAACTTGAATAATTCAATCGATTATTAATTCACGACATCACGAAAGCAATCATCGAATTAAATCGAAATCACAAAGCAAGACTTTGAATTACGCAGTCACAGTAGCATAGACGGAAACAACACAGATCTGAGGCTACAGAAAGCAACACCAAGCACACGGCACATACGCGAGACCGCATACCACGCGCCACCACTTTGCTGGAAAGCAACGAAGGGCGGAGGCTGAGCAAGAAGAAATAGGGCGAAAAGTATACAGCAATGCCACACACAGCAGCCCACACACAGAACACATACAACGTATGCACACACACATAATCAATACACACACATCCAATTCACACACACACACGATTTACACACACAGGGCACATATATATATATATATATATATATATGTATATATACATACACACCAACGAGCAAAATAGAATGGGCACCCACCGGAATCACACCAGAAATAAGGCGGCGGCCGGAATCCTCTAAAACCGAAAGGAAAACGGGAAGGAGAAGCAGAGAAGTGAAGGAAAGAGAGGCATGAGAGATTCTGAGAAATAGAAAATGGGGGATACAAGGTTGATTGTGTATATCAATTTTTTTTATTTCATTTATTATTATTATTATTTTAAAAGTAATTAATAAAATTATAAAAACATAAAAGTAATTTTAGAGATAATTCAAACATTTATGAAAATAAATCTTCAATAAATTACTTTTAAAAGTGAAAACAAAATAATGCAGCTCAGTAATTAATTATACGAATAATCCTCGAATACCACTAGACCATACATAATCAATAATAAAGCAACACACAGCTAACAGAATTGATACACATATTTTATTTATTTAATTATTCCACAATTACATCTTAAAATAATGTAAAAATATACGAGTCGTTATAGCTAGATAGCCAGTCCATTCCCAAAATTACATTAAATTCCCCTAATTTAGAAGGAAACAGATTAACGCTAAAAGATTGTTCACCTATGCCTGATTCGCAAGCGAGGTGAATATGGTTAACATGAATAATCTCATGGTTGGCTATTTTTACTTGTAAAGCTCTTTCAAAGGTTTAGCTTTAAGTTTTAATTTATGTGCATAGTCCCTCGATATAAAATATTTATTCGCTCCAGAATCAAATAAAGTATTTGCACTGACTGAATTTAGAGAAATGGTACCTGCTATCACATCCGAGTCTCTCATAGCATCTCGAACTATCATGTTAAAAGTCCTTACAGTATGTGGCTTGTTGGAGGCAGCCCTGCTTGCTCCTGAAGCCGCGGGTTTGTTTATAGGGAAATCCTTCCTTTTGTGACCCGGGTGTCCACACCCAAAACAAGTTATGGCCTTGATGATAGTGGGGGTTGGCGAAGTGCACTTGTTGGAATAGTGACCCAGCTAACCACACTTAAAACAAGTTACTACCTTCACTTCACACACCCTGGATTGCTTCCTTCCACAAGTATTACATGTTGGTAATGGGGCTCGAGATTAGTTGGAATAGGACACTCCTGATTTCTGGCCGCTCTGGCTCATATTCATTCTCATGGGTCGTCTAAATCCAACATTTATTCCCGGAAGGGATGCTGCTCCCCGGTTAAACTTACTTAGGAAGTTCCCTCCCGCGGAACCTCTACCCACACTCATGCTCTTTCTTTTCATCCTTCCCTTCTCTCTTTCCTTCTATATATGTTCACTTCCTGCCTCTGCAAATATTGCCTTTAGCACCGGGGTGGCATAGTCTGTAAGCTTAAGGATTGCCACCCTATTCTGAATCAACTATTTCAATCCTCGCTTAAACCTTGTAGCTTTCTTTTCCTCAATGTTCATAAACTATGGCACAAACCTTGATAGCTCTATAAATTTAGCCTCATACTCTGCTACGGATAAGTTATTCCACTTTAGCTCCAGAAACTTGAGCTCCATTTTATTCTCCATAAACCTTGGAAAGTACTTCCCCATAAATAATTGACTGAACCTCCCTCAGGTTATAATAGCATCGGTATCCATATTTTTCTTGGCCTCCACCAATAGTTGGCCTCTCCTTTCAGAGGGTAAGTAGTAAATACAGTCTTTCGTGCCTCATCGATACTCAAAATCTCGAAGGATTTCTCCATTTCCTTTAGCTATGTTATTGTCTTAACTAGGTCAGCTGAACCGTGGAACTCAGGGGGCTTAAGTGACTTAAAAGCCCTGAAAGAGTTTGCCATAACATTGTTGTTTCTTTGGGGTAGTTGGTTCAGGTAACGTTCCAGGTTTTGCCTCAGTAGTTGCATGAACTGACCACCAAGATCTATGTCGAGGTTTTCTCTCTGCTGCTCAACCTCAGTTTCCCCTTCTACAGCCTCTACTTCAAATTCTTCAACATCAAATATTTCCTCCTCTGCTCCGTAATGGAATTCATCATGTTCAACATAATCCTCATCTTCCTCTTCACTATTTTCTTGGTTTCTCCCATCTTGGTTATGGCTCCCCTGGTCCTCAAATCTAGGGTTTGCCTTAGTTCCAATTCTTCTTGGCGGCATATTGTTGATAATTAATTTTTTTGGAAAATTCAACGTTAGTTCATAATATACATATAAGGTTGCACCACGTACAGTCGCTATAATATTGGAGAATAAATCTCACAGTTCTATATAAAATTACAGTTTTAGTCCCAAACAGTGCAGAAAGTAAAAAAAATAAAATGGTGATCTCATTACCAAAGAATTCTGGGCCATTTGGGCCAATAAAATAAGGTTGGGCCGGCGTTACTCGCCCACTTACAATACTCCTACTTCAGATGAAATCCATGACTCTGAAACGTAAAACTCGTCTCCCTTTTCCCCAAGTAAAAGTTGTTGATACGGATCCACCAAGAAACCGTATCTAGTTGGAAAGAAAAACTCACTGATATTTTTCAGGCTATGCCTGTTAATGGATTAAACTTGTTCCAAGAATTTACTTCTCGAATGTTGGGTAAGTAATCAAAAACTTCTTTATCTATTTAGCAACTTTGTTACGAATATAAAAATACAACACTGAGCAGGATCCCCTATTTTTTGAGCGAATATTTAAGTCCCATTCATAAAGAAGATTTAAACTTAAAAACGGGGTTTGTGGTCCTCTCCATACTTTTGAAAATGGTTTTGATAAGGTTTGAAGATAATCTCTAAAAATATTTAAAGTAAGAATGATTAAATTAATAACAATCATTTTCTAAATTATTAGGCAAATATCGAAACATTATTCTTTAAGAAAATAAAGAATATTATTTAATAAAATAGGCGGAGTCATAAGATCTCGAGTGAATATTCAAAACTAATATTCATTTATTAAATAAAATAAGTTTCAAAAGTAGAATCTCTACTCGAATAATTAAAATAATCTTTGATTGTAATAAACTTAAATGAATACTCATAAAATAATATTCACTTATATTTTAAAACTATCGAATAAATAATATTCGATTAATAATTTTGAAAACTATATATAATATACTCGGAAACATAGCCTCCCGGTTTAAGTAAAATGTTCAACTTGTATGCCCTACTCTAAGGAGATACGCAAAATATCGCTAAATACTAGTATATGTAGGAGTGAGCAAAACCGAACCGAACCGTAAAATTTCGGTTCAGTTTGGTTTGAGTTTTTTCAAATATTTTGGTTATTTCGGTTTTTCGATTTAAACCAAAATAAAATCAGTTCGGTCCGAATTAACCGAATTATACACATATATTTTAATTACATTTTATATATAATATAACATATGTTCTGAGTACTCTAGGTTTCACAATGGCAGATAATAGGCAAAGATTTATGCCACTGCCAGATGACAGATTACGGCACAGAGGGGTTGCCTTGTCCTATCCAGAAGCAGTCCTCTTAGTTGATCTAGTGAAACATGAGTTCAAAGGAGAAGTAAAGCACTTAATTTATTAATTTATGCATTGCAATGAAGACAACATAAGACTATAATTTTGCTGTGTTGATATTGATTGCATGACCAATCTGTAGGCTTCTGGAAAATCTGTAGGCTTCTGGAAAATATTTCGGTTTTTTTATAAACCGAAATAATTTGGTTGGGTTTTCGGTTCGGTTTATAAGTAAGTTCGGTTCGGTTCAGTTATAAAAAAATCAGCTATTCGGTTTTTTGTTAATTCGGTTCGGTTCGGTTTCTGACCGAACCGACCGAATGCTCAGCCCAAAGCATATGTATTTTGTAAGCTTTACTTTAAAGCATTTGTATTTGACAATGAAATATCACGATTTTAAAACATGCATACATATATAAATATATATATATTGTATCAACATGCTTCCCAAAACATACATGCATATATATATCGTGAGATTTTGCTAACAATACTCATGTAATTGTCTCAAGATAACACACACACACACATATATATATATATATATATCATCACAACAACAGTGATGAGATTAAGGTGGGTCTGATAACCTATAAACAATAACATAAGCCTTAATTAATCCTCGGTCGCTTAAGAAACTAGAATTTATTCATACATACCCTAACGCTCGCTTTCACGCTTAAAGGTTTACGTTGGTCTCTCACGTACCCTCGGCTTCACCATTTCTATAAAATTGACCGTTAAACTTTTTAAGGCAAATCCTTCGTAAAAATCTTACTAACTGCCTAAGACACTTTACATAATTCTTTTTATTCTGATTACTCTTTTAGGGGCCTTAAACATGGTCTCGAAGTTACTCGAGGGCTGGGGGTTCGCTCGCGAAATGTCGTTACTTAAAATGGTCGTTTCTCCTAAACCGTAAATCAGATTAAAGTGATCCACATATCAAAATGAAGCATAAAATATAACCTACCTAAGAATGGAAATGGTTAGTTCTTAGTAGTGGGTGTTAGGGTCCAAAAGTTATGCACAAAACAGTTTAAGAATAATGGGCATTACGACGGCTATACATGCATGATTTTCAAGAATTAACCATACTAATATACACCAACTCAACCACCATTCCACACCAATACATCACCAATCCAACCACGACCCAAGATCTCAAATTTCATATCTAAAATAAATCAAAATATGTTCAAGAACCTCACATCCAACAATTATCATTCATATCTCCATAATCAACAAAACAACTTACTAAACAAAGCTTTAAACATGCTTACACACCCATTTCACTATCCCATAACATGTTGAAATTGAGGTTTGATTCTGGAAAACTGAAATTAGGGTTTATAGGTTGAATGTTCTTAACTAAAAATTGGGGGATTTTGATTCAAGGGTTATTGATAGATTTAGATGATGGGAATAGCTTCCTGGTATGATTTGCAATTGATTCATATATTTACTTGCATCAAACGATTATTAAAGGGATCAAAATGAGTTTTTGTTTTTTTTGTGTGTTCATTTTTAATTCGATTTTTTTCAGTTTATGTGTTGATTTGTTGGTATTATAATTATATGACTGAATTGTGCTAATTCCCAGCTTCGATTTGGCATATATATTCTTGAAATTGGTTAAGTATTCTGGAAAATAGAGTTTCGGCAGATTTTGAGCTTAAGCTCATCGGCTTTAATGGAGGTTGTGGCCGGAGGAGACGACTTCATGCTCGTCTCTTATGATTGATCCCAGGTCTTTGTTGTTGTGATGTTACTGAACGAAGCCTATGAAAAAAAATGAGGCAAAGCAGTAGATTTCAGCCAGATCGGACCTTGCCAGAAAAACGGTGGTTCGCCGGATTCTTGGGGGGGGGGGGAGTCCGCCGGGTCGGTTGTTCTTCGTCGACCCGGTTATGACCCGTCCTCAAACTCGGCTTCGATCCATTTTTCCCCAATTCCCTTTCCTGAATTTTGTTTCTGGAATTTTGTTTTAAAATAAATCAAAAATTATGTTTTAATTTCTGAAAATGCATTTTAATTCTAAAAATCATTATTTTAATTCTGAAAATTTATTTTAATTCAAAATTAAATCCAAATTATTTAGTTAATTAATTTTAATTGATAATTAATTATTTAACTAGCCAATTAATTTAAATATTAATTGATTAATTAATTTAATTAGTTATTAATTAATTTTAATTAATTATTTAATTAGATTTAATTATTTATTTTTGATTTAAAAATTTCGAAAAATAGTTTCGAGCTTTAAAATATTATATTAAATTATTTTCCAGGCTCGACAATTCTTATAAAATTATTTTCGGGTGTTCGAGCCCTATTATTTAATTATTAAATGATTTGGAGACCCCTTTAATTCCGAAAAATGTTCAAAAATTCATATTAAATCAACCGTTCGTCCGTCTAATACGAAACGAACGCGTACAGACTCATAAAAACATTTCGCTTTCAATAAAAATACTTTCGAGACCCAAATTTTTTTTTCGAAAGGTCGTTTGTTTTACGAATCATCTGAGTCAATTTTTGATCGATAAATCATATTTTTGACCTGATTTCAATTTTAAATGTACCGACTCGAATGTTTTGACAAACTGAGTCATATGTGATATGAATTATGTGATACGTGAGTTATGCGTTTACGTGTTATGTGAATTACTGTGTATGTAGATCAAGAGTCCTGTGTTTGTCTGTTATATCTATGTGTGGGCTATCGTATGGGTAGATGATAGGTATTGACGCGCAGTTCGTCGAGTGATTATCGTTTAGGCAATGAAAGCTATATCCTTTAATTATAGATGCGGATCTCTCGAGTTGATCGGGACAAGACTTTGGATAAAGAGTAAGATGGAATGGTATTGGATATCTGGCTTCTAGCAATCGCAGGAGCAGCATATCAGTAAAGTGTTGAAAGGCAGGACGAAGATGTTTTGAGACAGAATGTCAGAATAGGGGCATCTTTGCGAGTGTGACTAACTGCTAAATCTCAAAGGCAAGTACCCCTGACTTCACTTATCGTTCAAGTGACGTTTATTTCAAATCATATTATGCATGTATCTCTATCATCACTTATTATTCAAGTGATATTTATTTTGAATCTCATTATGCAAATATTGCTTTCCCTATTCTCAGTTTAGAATCGATAAATGTTTTACATATCGCTAAATTAAATAATTTTTTTATGCAAGTACTCATCTGATATTCTATGTTTAGAATAGCTAAGTGATTTTACTTATCAAATTAATGGATTTATAAATATTTTGGATTTTGAGAAAAATGATTTTCTTGCGAGAATTCCTGCCCAAGTGAATGGGGGAATAAAAATTATTTAGGATATCGATTGATTCGGCTCCTTTTTCAATAAAAAAAAGGTCTTAAGGTTGGAATGGTTACTGGTTACAGCGTAGGTGATCGAGATATCGGTCCAGCTGTAATATCTTTCAAGGCGAGTATATTCCTTTTCTGGTGCCCTATAGGTACCGTATGGCTGCGGGATACGGGTATGTAACACCCCAAAATCCGGGGTCGGGGATCCAGGTTGTCACGAGTCCAATTTCCCTTAATAACACCCAATCTTAATAAACAATCAACTACTTTGTACTGTGACCCCACAATAAACACACACACCACAAGTTATAGTATTAGAGATGAATATCCAAAAATAACACGAGTCATTTTATTCCAAAATTATATGCCATTACACCTTAAAAGGGTTTCTGAATAGATTTACATTTCTTCGCCATTATTACAATTGATAAAGATACATAGGTCTGGTACATCAATAGATGAAAGCCTAGCCTATTGGTAGTTCCTACCTCAGCTACAGCGACATCAACGCCTATAGGAAACTGCGAAACGTTTTCTATCCGCTCACGAATTGGGAGCTTGGTCATGTTCATCTTTTCTATCTGTTGTTGTGTGATGAAAGAAGAAAGCAAGGGTGAGCAACAAGCCCACCAAAATAATATGTATAATGATTAACAATATATGAGCATTCTCAAAGTACTCATGAAAGTCTTGGTCAAGAAGAAATGAACCAAGCTGATATCTTAACGCGACCAAGTCGTAAAATATTCAGTACATATGTATATATATACTTTTCAAAATCTTGGAAGTCCTCTTCCATGCATAATATACATAGAGTTCCAGTTTATAACTGTATAAAACTATCATTGCAAGGTGATTTCATATATCTAACCTTGTCTCAACATTTTTTGTGAAAATCTTTGTCATGCATAAGATAATCATTAACCAGATATAAGTTTAAAAGATGAAGTTACAAGATACTCCAATATACTTATATCTTTTCCAAATACTACTTGAACTACCACCGTTCAAGTTATAATCAGTTTCAAAAGTTCATCACACTGATGAGACTACAAGACAAGATTTGAATAGATTTAATCTTTGAATATCATTATAAATAATGAAGTTACGAGGTACTTCATTAAGTCCCGATATATATATATACTTATATATATACATTTCATACACTCCTTAAAAACCTCTGTTATGAAAATTATAAACAGAGTTGCAATATCCAATAAATTTGGAAAGGAGAAAACCTTCGCATAAACCTGATATCTTGATGATCAGGCAAAGATACCAATAAGTAACCTTTTCTACTAGTAGATGGACGAATTCCCCACTGGTC
The DNA here is from genome assembly GCF_009905375.1 of Apium graveolens. Lineage (NCBI taxonomy): Eukaryota > Viridiplantae > Streptophyta > Magnoliopsida > Apiales > Apiaceae > Apium > Apium graveolens. The sequence goes on from NC_133654.1 coordinate 203,649,372, forward strand.
ATCACCCTGGCCGCAATAGGACCTTATGCTGGACTGCCACTCAGCCACTTACGCATTTGATGGACTCCCACTGAGCCACTTACACTTTCATGGACGCCCACTGAGCCCATGTTGCTTATGCCGACTCAATAGATGGACTTACTTCCCGAACTTTGGGTAAGTAATCAATTCATTTATCAAAACAGCAACCTCGTTGCGAATATAAAATACACCACAGAGCCGGATCCCTCAGGTTTTGAGCGAATATTTAAATCCCCTTCGAAAGGAAGATCTTAAATATAAAAATGAGTTCTGGGATCCGCTCTAACTTATAAAATCATTTCGAAGACTCGAAACAATTTTAAGAATGTTTGGAGTACTGCTGATTTATTAAAATAAATCAGTCCCAATATATTAGAAAATATCTGAATATTATTATTTAAATAATATTCCCAAAAAGGATAATCTCTATAAAAATAATCGAAGTAGAAGTGTTAAAACTCATACTTGAAATGAATATTAAATAACCAAATATATACTTATCCGAAAGTACTATCTTTATTTGAATAATCAAAAGTAAGTTTGATTATCGAAACATTATTCTTTAACAAAATAAAGAATATTATTTAATAAAATAAGCGGAGTCATAAGCCCTCGAATGAATATTCAAAATAATATTCATTAATAAAATAAACGGAGTCATAAGACCTCGAATAAATATTCAAAATCATATTCATTAATAAAATAAAGGGAGTCATAAGCCCTCGAATGAATATTCAAAATAATATTCATTAAATAAATAAAATAAAGTTATCGAATAAACCTTATTCGATTAATAGTTTTGAAAACTATATCAATATATATATATATTATACTAGGGAACATCGACTCCCGGTTTAGAAAAATGTTCACCTTTGGGTCCCCTATACTAAGGGTATACGTAACTACTGCTTATCTCTAGCATATGTATTATGCAACTATAACCATTTGAATCAACAGGTATATATCAAGATTACGAAACAGACATGCATATATACCATATCACATGCTCCAATATATCGCAAGATTTGCTAATTAACCATCATGCATCTATCACAAGATAATGCATATACATATGTATACATCACAACAACAGTTATACGGGTAGAAAACTTGCCTGAGTGCTCCCGGATAGACTTAAGCTTAGAGTGGGTCTGATATCCTATGAACAACAATATAAGTTGGAATTAAACCCCGGTCACTTAAGAAACTAGACTTTAACCAATTGAACCCTAACGTTCGCTTATAGTCACTCATACGCTTAAAGAATCACCTAAGTCGTTCGAGTACCCTCGGCTCCACCATTTTTAATAAATTAACCATTAAGAGTTTTAAGGCGATTCTTTAGCGAGTACCTTACCAACTGCCTAATCCACTTAACATAATTGTTTCATATCCCAATTAGTCATTTAAAGTCCTTAACCAAGGTTTCAAAGTAAGGCGAGGGGTAATGGTTCGTTCGCGAAATGCCGTTACTTAAAACGGTCGTTTCTCCCAAACCGTACATCGGATTCAAACGAACCACATATCAAAACGAAGCTCGTAATATGAACTATATAAACATGACAATGGTAACAATCTTATATTGAGTTCACGGGTCCTGAAGTTAATAAAAAAAATAGTCTAAGGTAAATCGGGCATTACGACGGCTATGTTTACGCGATTACCAAAGTTTAAACTACTCCAATCAACCACCAACCAACTCATAACCATCAATACAACAAAACTTCACCTAAACCATATCACATCAGTCCATAACCTCCAAGTTTTTCAACTCAAACAACCACAATCAAGACCTATGAACTATAATCAAGCTTTAATTACCAAAACACTTCCAAATCAAACCAAACTACTAATAATCACAATCTATGCTTCTCATTTTACAAAACCAACAATTAAACTTACTAACAAATAAAGTAAAGGCTAGGTTTTGATGTTTATACCTTCCTTGGGAGGTTTTAAGTTGCTAGGAAGCCTTAGAAAGCCTCCTACAAGCTTGATCTTTCCAAAGAAATCAAGAGCACAAAGTTAGGCTTTGAAGTTTCTAAAAGTCCGATTTAAAGAACTGTAAAAAGGAGGGTCTTACCTTACTTATTTGGACGAGACTTGTTAACAAGAGTTGTAGGCCATCTGAATATCTTTCCAACGAGCTATAGAACACAACATTTGAGTGAGTATTGAAGGAGATATGGCAGTTTGAAGTTGCTTTGTTTATTTTGGCCGAGAGCTTCTTCTTGCAAAGTCAACTCTTCTCTTTTTGATTTATGTTATTTGCTTGGTTGATTCTTCTTTTTGTCTTGAAATTTATTTTAACCTTTTTACCATGGTTAATTTTGTATGGCCCAAAATCACCCAACAAACAAAACTCCTTTGTCATGCTTATGCAAGCAAGCTTGTGTCATGTGATGACATCATCATCCACTACCTTTTTGATTAATCCGTTAATTACTTGGCTAATGACCGCTGATCTGTTATACGGTTCGCTTATCTTTTGTTTTGGTTTATCGTTTGAGGGATCATACCTGGGATCTTATTACTTAGGTTCCCCTAAACCTTTCTCAATATTTTATATTCCTTTTATGATCCTCTCTAAAAATCCTTGAATTTAAATCCTTTTTATCATGTTACCTTATACTCAATTCTTTCGGTATTTGGTGGATTTTCGAGAAAAATCAAAGTGTGCGGATTTGGATTCTGACAATCATTACATACAATTATTTACTTTATGGAATACTAATACGATCTTAGAATTTCCATAACAGTACTCCTATATAGCGTGGTCTGATAATTTTCCTTAATCAGCATCATCAGCAAAAGTTACTATTCATCCATGCTTCAAAAATTCTAAAAATTGGGGTTATTACAGTCTCCTCTCCTTAAAAGGATTCCGTCCCGTAATCGGATAGAAAATGAATAGGGATGCTCTCTTAGCATTGCACTTTCTAACTCTCAAGTAAATTTTCCAACATTGTGGTTCTACCATCAAACTCTGACTAGTTTGATAACCCTTCTCCTAAGCACTTGTTCCTTTTCAATCTATAACCCTTCCTGGTTGCTCCATATAGGTTACGTTTGGTTGCATGTCTATGCGCTCATATGCCCCTATTTGTCTGGTATCCGAATTACACTTCCTTAACATTGATATGTGGAACACGTTATGAACTTGCTACATGTTCGGGGGTAGGGCTAGCTCATATGCTAATTTCCCAATACTTCTTAATATATCCAAGGGTCCAACAATTTGTGGGCTTAGCTTTCCTTTCTTTCCGAACCTTATCCATCCTTTCCAAGGGATACCTTTAACATTACTAGGTCCCCTATTTCCCATTCCTTGTCCTTTTGTGTTAAATCAACATACTTTTTATGTCCACCTTGGGCTACTACCAACCGTCCTCTGATTAGATCTAATATATCCTTGGTCCTTTGGACCACTACTGGTCTGAGCATCTTGCGCTCTGTAACATCATCCTATCATAAGGGAGATTGACATTGTCTTCCCTCAAGGATCTCATAAGGCGATATCTCAATACTGACATATGATCTATTGTCGTAAGAAAACTCAATCTGTGTTAAGTGATCATTCCAAATTCTTTCAAGTCTATTGCACAGACTCTCATTATAGCTTTTAGCATTAGATCTTTTGTTTCTTAATACCCACTCTTTTCCAGTTCATAATCGCTACTACCTTCCATTCCTAATATTATACTGGTTATACTTTTGCTCGTTAGCATTCTATAACCTTTTAATAACCACGTCAACCTTAGTATCACGAACGTGTTAGATTCAGAATACCACCATACTTGGTACCACTTCATCTCTAGCTGCCTCCATCTTCAAAAGCTTGGTCCTTCATATAGAAGTAAAAGAATTTATTGAGAGATCATTATGATCATGAACACTTGTTACATTGCATAGTTAGTACAGAAGGTGGCCAGCCTTTAGTACTTGACAAGCAATTAAACAATAGATGGTATAACTAGGCTTCTATCACAAAGATAGATAGTCATTCGGCAATACCTCCCCTTCTGGAAGGGTTGTTCTTCTCAGCTTATATGAAATGAAAAGGAGACAAAAGAACGAATTGAAGAGAATTGTATATATGTCAAAAAAATACTCCCACAAAATATCTGGCTTGGAATCTACCTCTGAACTATAGAGGTTTGTCATAGGAGAACAAAACATATACGTATTTATATCAACATCAAGTATTATAGCATCGTATTTCACATGCCTAAATATTTTTGCTATTCCGTCCATCATTCTATGGACCCATGCTCTTCCTCGAGCTTATACACAATCACCTTTGAAACTCCCTCGACATCGAAAATCGAATATGGGATCTCATTCTAGACATCATCGTTACTAGAATACTATGCTTGCACCGCAACCTTCCTCGTATAGTAATACGACTCTCTATTGATAAGAAGGAATAAATATTCAATAGGTAGATAATCGACTTAAAAAGGTCTACCAATAATAACTTATACATCACCACAACCCGATTAGTGGTACCCAATCTCAACATCCATTACAATACAACTCTCTCGGTTGCAAGTAATCGGCTCATTACTCGTAGAATCATTCTTGCATTACTATGGTCCACCATTGACCTACTGTCTTCATTCACCTTCCATGACATCTTAATATCTAACCATACGGAGTCCATACATGTCGTATAGAATTCCTCTAAGGAGTTAACATAATCACCATTCATAATTCATGAAGAACACTCCAAATTCTGACGTACTTTCATGACATGAAGCAGATAAAATTGCAGAAGAGTTTCAATCAAAGCAACGATAGCAGGTTAATACCATTCTTAATCATATGCCTTCAATAGAAGACTTAACTCAAAGGTTTGTTTGGTCCTTTTTGAAATATGGTCCTGGCTTATTCTCAAGATAGGACCTTCTAAGATAGATAGCCCGCTAATGGCGATTACATGAATTAAACCTTTACCCAACTACTATTACGGTTGAGTATTGCACAGTCATCAGAAGGAATGTCAATCTTCTGAACCGTAATACAACCTTCCCGGCTTCAACCATCATCACTGTATTCCTCTCGCACGAGTGCCTATAATTATCCTCTTACATTTAAAGTGTTGGCCGCCTCTTTGGCCTTTCCTGATAGTAAAATTTCCTTACAGTCAATGTCATTTTAACCACCTCCAAATAAATTTTCTACCTTATTTCAATCACTGCTTTTGTGAAGATGTTTTCCTTAAAATCTGATGAGTGAAAAAAATATCACCATTTTTCCATAAGTTATTGCCTCAGTCTTTAGAGGTTAATCACTGTCACGACTGACTCTCAATCATACTTAGAACATCTTTTATCTTAGGCCCTAATTGCCCTGAACAATTTCGACCTTTACTGGTTCGATCCATACTTTCTCATGGTTTAACACGTGCTCCACTTGGCATCATTATAATTACGTCATATTTCCTTTATCAACATTTTTATTCTTGAGAATTTTGAATATTACCTTTCTCCTTGTAAAATCTCTAAGGTTATCCTTGAATCGTTCCTCCTGTATTCCCTAGATACAGGGCATATCAAAATACCCTTTACTAATACTAGAACCATTGTCTATATGTTTCCGAAAAAATTTCCCCACTGATACTTAAAGGTTGTTATTACCTTAATCTTTTCCAATTCATGCTGTCAAAACTCATACTATCCCTATTAAGTGTGAAATGCCAACCTTTATGCATTCCCCTAGGATTCATTTTAAGTTACCGATGTTCTATCCTTAATTCCACCTTTAAAAGGGTACATGCATCCTTCCATGGATAAATCAAGTCATATATCCTTGATAGATTATCTTATCCAATCGTTCCCACCCAGATAGTCTATACCAATTTCACAATAGCATACTTATTCAAACTGAGGTCAACACATATGGCCTTCAAAAGATAACAATGGTTACCCGCTTTTCTTTCCTAATTTGGTAATGATAACATGGATGTTCTGGAAGATATTGGTCGTGTTCAACGTGAACATCTTCTTAATAAATCCTTATTTTCTTTTGTTGTTTTTCTCAACAGTCATCTCAATATTGGGATGTCTTTCATACCTGGCGTCTCCCTTTCTGGGTATCATGCCACCGGTCTTACACTTCACATTCTTGAAGGTCACTTCCTTCATCCAATTTTCCTAATTTACTTACTTCCTTGTCTCCTCAGTCTATCCGCGTCTCAATATTTATCCTTCTAACTATCTCAAGGTTTCCTCAAATCCTCCCAACTTACAGGGGATAAAATATATGTATCTCTTATGCCTTCAACCATCAATTTAACTCATGGTGAATCACCCTCATCCTGACGATTACATACTTTTCTATTTCTATTGCTACGAGTCTTTAGGGTTTCCTCGTACCCCACTTTCTTATCATTCCTCAAACTCTATTGCCTTTATATTCCTTTCCACTTCAGTTTCTTTTTATTTTCCTTTCTCTTATCATTATTTCATGAACCAACACAACATAAGCATTGATTTCAAACATCCCGTCATTCTGGATTCGTGTCCTCAGAACGAATCTTGACAACTTTTACAACTTAGATTCATAATTCATCATACTCGTCCGCCTTTGTTCTGGCTCTAAAGCTTTTACACTATCTCCATAACCTTGGGAAGTACTTTCCTAAAAATAGTTGACTGAACTTTAATCAGTTTATTGTAACCTCTGGCTCCGTGCCTTCCTTGGACTTTCACCAGCGGGTGGCCTCTCTCTTAGGAGGGTAAGTGCCAAAAACAGTCTTTTGTGATTCGTCAATCATTTAGAATCTCAAATGATTCCTATATTTCCTTTAGCCAGGCTCTTGCCTCGACTGGGTCAGCTTGTTACTTGGAACTCTGAGAGCTTAGCGACTTAAAGGTCCTGAAAGAATTTCACACCACATTGTTTCCTCAAGGTGGTGGTTAGGGGTAAAAGTATAAGTTTTGTTTTAGGCAGTTTCATGGAGTGCCCAATAGGAGTACCATCCTGCTTCTTCCTATCTTGCTCGACTTCTATTTTCTCAGTCTAAATATTTCTTCCTACTCCCCATAATTGGGGTCATCTTTTAATTTAAAATCCTCATTTTCCACTTCATTATATTCAGGGTTCTTCTATCTTGATGTCAACCTCCCTGACTATCACGTTCAGGGTTTGCTCTAAATCTTATTCCTCAAACTAGCTTTCATCTAAGATCTCATCTTTAAGCTCTTTAATATTTGGAACCCAAATTCTGTAGGAATACCTCATTATTCCCTTATCATCTTTCTCGGTATTAATCTTTTATCTAATTGTTGGCTCTCTGCCTTCATTCATCACTTTTTCTGGCACAATATGTTCTTTTCCGATAATTTGAACTGTATTGCAATCTCAAACAGCTTTTCGGTACCGGCTCTGGTTACCTTCACTTCTATTTCAATTTTCTCAAAATCTCCTATAAACTCTCCAAAAGACATTATCATCTTGAGTCTCTCCTTTTTACTAAGGGCATCAGCCACCACATTGGCTTTCCCCGAATGATAAAAAATCTCCCAATCATAATTCTTGATTAGCTCTAACCGCCTCCTCTGGCGTATGTTGAGCTCTTTCTACGTAAAAATGTACTAGAGCTCCTATGGTTTGTGAATCTCGCACTTCTCTCCATACAAGTAGTGCCTCAAATCTTTAGGGTAAAACTATTATCATGAGCCTAACCTCATGGGAGGGGATATCGAACTTTATATTCCCTTAATTGTCTTGACGCGTACGCGATTACCTTATTGTGCTGTATAAGAAGCACCCTAATTCCTTATGCGAAGCGTCACTACACATCACAAAATCTCCTTTTCCATCTGGCAACGCCATCATAGGGGTCGTCACCAATCTTTGCTTCAGTTCTTGAAAGTTGTTCTCGTATTTCTCCGTCCATTCAAACTTCTCAGTCTTACGAGTCAGCCGCGTTAAAGGGGCTACTATCTTTACGAACTTGAACGAACCTCCGGTAGTAACCGGCCAATCCTACCTCTGGTAGTTTCCCTAACCATAGTCATCAATTCCTCAGTGGTCCTTTATTCATTCTTGTAAGGATCCTCCATGGGATTCTTCTCAGCAACAATCCCTTCTAGGACAATATCCTCAACCGCTACATCCTCAATATGAACATCATCCGGTCCCTCGTTAGGACGCTCTATCGGATCCACAATCTGATCTCCAATACGTAATAAAACATCATCACGTTGTTGCTCCTTAACCTCAGGGTTCGGAGTCCCGCTACCATATATGATAACGAACTACGCTTCTATCACGATATTTATAAGGGTTCCCATAAGGGTTTTAACTGTCAGTACTATGTTAGGTAGCCCGACTATGAACTTGGCAAGAGTTCTGATTATCTTAGTGAACTTATTATCTTAACGTCACATCATCTCTGAGGTTTATAACGCTTAGCTCTGATACCATTTCTCTAACACCCCCAAATCCGGGGTCGGGGATCCGGGTTGTCACGAGTTCCATTTCCCTTAATAACACCCAATCTTAATAAACAATCAACTACTTTGTACTGTGACCCCACAATAAACACACACACCACAAGTTATAGTCTCAGAGATGAATATCCAAAAATAACACGAGTCATTTTATTCCAAAATTATATGCCATTACACCTTAAAAGGGTTTCTGAATAGATTTACATTTCTTTGCCATTATTACAATTGATAAAGATACATAAGTCTGGTACATCAATAGATGAAAGCCTAGCCTATTGGTAGTTCCTACCTCAGCTACAGCGACATCAACGCCTATAGGAAACTGCGGAACATTTCCTATCCGCTCACGAATTGGGAGCTTGGTCTTGTTCATCTTTTCTATCTGTTGTTGTGTGATGAAAGAAGAAAGCGAGGGTGAGCAACAAGCCCACCAAAATAATATGTATAATGATTAACAATATATGAGCATTCTCATAGTACTCATGAAAGTCTTGGTCAAGAAGAAATGAACCAAGCTGATGTCTTAACGCGACCCAGTCGCAAAATATTCAGTACATATGTATATATATACTTTTCAAAATCTTGGAAGTCCTCTTCCATGCATAATATACATAGAGTTCTAGTTTATAACTATATAAAACTATCATTGCAAGGTGATCTCATATATCTAACCTTGTCTCAACGTTTTTTGTGAAAATCTTTGTCATGCATAAGATAATCATTAACCAGATATAAGTTTAAAAGATGAAGTTACAAGATACTCCAATATACTTATATCTTTTCCAAATACTACTTGAACTACCACCGTTCAAGTTATAATCAGTTTCAAAAGTTCATTACACTGATGAAACTACAAGACAAGATTTGAATAGATTCAATCTTTGAATATCATTATAAATAATGAAGTTACAAGGTACTTCATTAAGTCCCGATATATATATACACTTATATATATATACATTTCATACACTCCTTAAAAACCTCTGTTATGAAAATTATAAACAGAGTTGCAATATCCAATGAATTTGGAAAGGAGAAAACCTTGGCATAAACCTGATATCTTGCTGATCAGGCAAAGATACCAATAAGTAACCTTTTCTACTAGTAGATGGACGAATTCCCCAATGGTCATCACCCTGGCCGTAATAGGACCTTATGCTGGACTGCCACTCAGCCACTTACGCATTTGATGGACTCCCACTGAGCCACTTACACTTTCATGGACGCCCACTGAGCCCATGTTGCTTATGCCGACTCAATAGATGGACTTACTTCCCGAACTTTGGGTAAGTAATCAATTCATTTATCAAAACAGCAACCTCATTGCGAATATAAAATACACCACAGAGCCGGATCCCTCAGGTTTTGAGCGAATATTTAAATCCGCTTCGAAAGGAAGATCTTAATATAAAAATGAGTTTTGGGATCCGCTCTAACTTATAAAATCATTTCGAAGACTCGAAACATTTTTAAGAATGTTTGGAGTACTGCTGATTTATTAAAATAAATCAGTCCCAATATATTAGAAAATATCTGAATATTATTATTTAAATAATATTCCCAATAAGGATAATCTCTATAAAAATAATCGAAGTAGAAGTGTTAAAACTCATACTTGAAATGAATATTAAATAACCAAAGATATACTTATACGAAAGTACTATCTTTATTTGAATAATCAAAAGTAAGTTTGATTATCGAAACATTATTCTTTAACAAAATAAAGAATATTATTTAATAAAATAAGCGGAGTCATAAGCCCTCAAATGAATATTCAAAATAATATTCATTAATAAAATAAACGGAGTCATAAGCCCTCGAATGAATATTCAAAATAATATTCATTAATAAAATAAAGGGAGCCATAAGCCCTCGAATGAATATTCAAAATAATATTCATTAAATAAATAAAATAAAGTTATCGAATAAACCTTATTCGATTAATAGTTTTGAAAACTATATCAATATATATATAAATATATATATATATATATATATTATACTCGGGAACATCGACTCCCGGTTTAGAAAAACTTTCACCTTTGGGTCCCCTATACTAAGGGTATACGTAACTACTGCTTATCTCTAGCATATGTATTATGCAACTATAAGCATTTGAATCAACAGGTATATATCAAGATTACGAAACAGACATGCAAATATACCATATCACATGCTCCAATATATCGCAAGATTTGCTAATTAACCATCATTCATCTATCACAAGATAATGCATATACATATGTATACATCACAACAACAGTTATACAGGTAGAAAACTTGCCTGAGTGCTCCCGGATAGACTTAAGCTTAGAGTGGGTCCGATAACCTATGAACAAAAATATAAGTTGTAATTAAACCCCGGTCGCTTAAGAAACTAGACTTTAACCAATTGAACCCTAACGTTCGCTTATGGTCACTCATACGCTTAACGAATCACCTAAGTCGTTCGAGTACCCTCGACTCCACCATTTTTAATAAATTAACCATTAAGAGTTTTAAGGCGATTCTTTCGCGAGTACCTTACCAAATTCCTAATCCACTTAACATAATTGTTTCATATCCCAATTAGTCATTTAAAGTCCTTAACCAAGGTTTCAAAGTAAGGCGAGGGGTAATGGTTCGTTCACGAAATGCCGTTACTTAAAACGGTCGTTTCTCCTAAACCGTACATCGGATTCAAACGAACCACATATCAAAACGAACTCGTAATATAAAATATATAAACATGACAATGGTAAGAATCTTACAGTGAGTTCACGGGTCCTGAAGTTAATAACAAAAACAGTCTAAGGTAAATCGGGCATTACGATGGCTATGTTTACGCGATTACCAAAGTTTAAACTACTCCAATCAACCACCAACCAACTCATAACCATCAATACAACAAAACTTCACCTAAACCATATCACATCAGTCCATAACCTCCAAGTTTTTCAACTCAAACAACCACAATCAAGACCTATGAACTATAATCAAGCTTTAATTACCAAAACACTTCCAAATCAAACCAAACTATTAATAATCACAATCTATGCTTCTCATTTCACAAAACAAACAAATAAACTTACTAACAAATAAAGTAAACGCTAGGTTTTGATGTTTATACCTTCCTTGGGAGGTGTTAAGTTGCTAGGAAGCCTTAGGAAGCCTCCTACAAGCTTGATCTTTCCAAAGAAATCAAGAACACAAAATTAGACTTTGAAGTTTCTAAAAGTCCGATTTAAAGAACTGTAAAAATGAGGGTCTTACCCTACTTATTGGGACGAGACTTGTGAACAAGAGTTGTAGGCCATCTCAATATCTTTCCAACGAGCTATAGAACACAACATTTGAGTGAGTATTGAAGGAGATATGGCAGTTTGAAGTAGCTTTGTTTATTTTGGCCGAGAGCTTCTTCTTGCAAAGTCAACTTTTCTCATTTTGATTTATGTTATTTGCTTGGTTAATTCTTCTTTTTGTCTTGAAGTTTGTTTTAACCTTTTTACCATGATTAATTTTGTATGGCCCAAAATCACCCAACAAACAAAACTCCTTTGTCATGCTTATGCAAGCAAGCTTGTGTCATGTGATGACATCATCATCCACTACCTTTTTGATTAATCCCTTAATTACTTGGCTAATGACCGCTGATCTGTTATACGGTTCGCTTATCTTTTGTTTTCGTTTATCGTTTGAGGGATCATACCTGGGATCTTATTACTTAGGTTCCCCTAAACCTTTCTCAATATTTTATATTCCTTTTATGATCCTCTCTAAAAATCCTTGAATTTAAATCCTTTTTATCATGTTACCTTATACTCAATTCTTTCGGTATTTGGTGGATTTTCGGGAAAAATCAAAGTGTGCGGATTTGGATTCTGACGATCTTTACATACACTTATTTACTTTATGGAATACTAATACGATCTTAGAATTTCCATAACAGTACTCCTATATAGCGTGGTCTGATAATTTTCCTTAATCAGCATCGTCAGCAAAAGTTACTATTCATCCATGCTTCAAAAATTCCTAAAATTGGGGTTATTACAGGGTAGTACCTATATTTACGGTATGGCTGCGGGATACCGGTGTTGTTTCACGACTGATCATCGGGAACAACATGAAATATTATTGGTTCCAATCTAAAATATGGTTTTCTAAATTGTTTTGATAATCATAGAACAAATGATTTATCAACTGATTCTGTTTTGGATTAAAAGTAAATTGCGGTTTTGATTCAGATTCTGATTTATGATGATACTTACGTTGTTGTTAAATACCAAATGTGGTATTAGTATAGATGATTGATGTTGACTTCAGTATGGGTGTTGTGAGCATCAAAGTTCGTATTGATATCTAATTTGATATGACAGCAAAATAAGTATTAATATCAAGAGTTCGGTTTTGAGTAAAGTTCATGATTCAATCCATAATCATTGTTTCTTGTTATTGTTGTTTATGATATTTCCGTAAACACGGTTTTACGTGTTTTAATCTCGTCAAGATTCAAAGTATTGCTGAAGCATTTCGCTCAAAAATATCAAAATAGTTTTGAATACAATTAAGAAATCAATTCTGGGATTCCTCAACTAAAATTTTATGATTCAGCAACTATGATTTTAAATGTTCTGCTCTAATGCAGATGTCGGTTTTATATCAAAATGACCATATATATGCTATAATGAACTTGCTGAGCATTTTTTTCGCTCATACTTGCCTGTTTTCAAATTTAACCTCCAGTGAGGATTAGCTTGCTGTTTAGCCACATAATTCGAGGAAGCAAAGAAGAAGCTCTTGGAAGGTGGTTGGTCCAGGGTTTGCGAATTAGTGTAAGTTTTATTATATAAAGTTGTTTATCTTATATTATAATATAATTGTGTTATTTTTGGGCCTAGTATACTTCATTTCGAAGTTATACTAGGGGGTTTAGCTTTGAGTTTGGAAATTGTTGAAAAGAGTTTTAAAAGAAAGTGAAAAATTTATTGGTGAAATTTGGAATTCTTGTTTCTAGAACTGTAACTTTAAAATATTTTGGATTAGTTTGGGGTCATAAATGATAAATATTTTTCGCAGGCATTTGTTTATTAATTAAACAGGTTAATTTGGATTAAAGTTTTATAGTGACGACCAAATCCTCTGACCCCGGATTTAGGGGCGTTACAGGTTGGTATCAGAGCTGAGGTTATAGTAAACTAGAAACGAGAGTGTGTATGAGTGTGTATAGTTATGTGAAGACGTTTGAGCTCATATCGAGTTCCTGTTGGACTATTGGATGTAGTACCAACGAGTAAGTTAAGATTGGTGTATTCGTTTGAGATGGTTGTGTTGAGCTGGATGGAACTCCGGGAAGTTGCAAACTTCTATTGTGGAATCTTTCGAGGCTACTACGATTCGACGGTGATGAAGATTTTTGATATCCTTGGAACGTGAAGAAGTATCTAGAATCAGATGGCGAGTTAACAAAATAGTTCAAAAAGAATATAATTATTAAGACCTTGGCAATACCTTCTCTTTCTATAAATTATTTTGACTTCTCTCAAATAGAAATATCAGTTAGAAGACATAATCCCTAACACCAGTTTATTCATCTTATGCCAGAATTTTTATTCTCTGGACTTCATTTCCTTCAGAAATATGAGTTTTGAAATCTTTCCAGTTTTATTCATTTGATTTTGGATTCTTTTGATCTTCTTTTATTCTGACTGAGATGAACAACCCTAACTATAGGGGACACAAGGTATACCTGTCTGTGTGATAGGAGTTGGGTGGGACGCCATCACTTGTGTGTATTGTGACTACAAGAAGGCTAACAACCTTTAGTAGTGTCTTAATTTGGACACGCAATACCAAGTTCATTTGATCACATTGAACTCTCAGTTATCCTTTCATTTTAATAGTACTTTTCTCACAAATTTAGATATTGGTTCTGTTATGATTCTTTTCTCTTTGGAATTCCATTATTTTATTATCTCAAACATTCGAAGGTATGCCAATCAAGTTAAGCCGAGTTATCCTGGTCAAGTCAAAGCATAGTTATGTGCTGGGATTACTGTTAGATATATTTGATAATGTCATGACTAATATGATTTGTGTTTAGTTTTCAGATCTTACTTAACAAGACAAATCAGTACTTAACTGGAAATCAGCACTTATACTGAAGTCAGAACTTAAGTTGTCAGAACTTAAGTTATCAGGAGATATTTATCAAGAGATAATATCAGGACTTAAGGAGACTTTCAGATAAGGAAGACGACTGATTGAAAGGAAAGGAGATCAAGACAAACGCAAGAAGAGATATGCATGAAGAAGGAATTCTATGAAGAATAGAATACTTGGAAGAAAAGATAACTAGTTGATATATTTTAGGAAGTATAATCATATTCAATATCAATTAGAATTTATCTTGTAACTGTGTAGTATATAAACACAGACATAGGTTTTACACTATATGTGTTAATATAATCGAAGTTATTATTTATTATAACCCTAGCAGCTTTCATGATAAGTTGTTCATCACTGAGAGAGAACAGTTCCATATTATAACAGAGTTTATTGTGTTAAATAAAATCTGTTTTCTGTGTTCTTATATTCGATTTAATTGTGATAAACAATGTATTCAACCCCGTTCTACAGTGTGTGAGACCTAACAAGTGGTATCAGAGCAGATCTGTTAATATATAAACAGTTTAAGATCCAAAAATAATCATGTCTGAAGAAGAACAAACTCCAACCAAGCCCACCAAAACTGAAGAACCTCCAAAGACTCCAATCCACAGTCGATATGAGACTATTAGAGTTCCCATACTGAAACCATCTGAATATCCTATATGGAAGGTGAGGATGTCTATGTTTCTGGAAGCTACTGATCCAGAATACCTTGACAAAATCAATGAAGGACCATACAAGTCAACCAAACTCTCTGTTGTAGTTGCAGGTGAACCAGCAAAGTCTGTACCAAAGGAGAAGAGTGATTACACTGCTGAAGATATCTCATCAATTGCTATGGATGCTAAGATACGACACTTGATGCATAGTGCCATTGATAATGTAATGTCAAATATGGTAATCAACTGCAAGACTGCAAATGAGATATGGGATGCCTTGGAGACAAGATGCCAGGGAACTGATTCAATTAAGAAAAATAGGAAGACTATACTCACTCAAGAGTATGAACACTTTGACTCAAAGCCCGATGAGTCATTAACTGGTTTATATAACAGATTTGTCAAACTCTTGAATGATTTGTCACTAGTTGACAAGGAATATGATCTTGAAGATTCAAATCTTAAATTCCTGTTAGCTCTTCCTGAATGTTGGGATTTGAAGGCCACCACTATAAGAGACAACTATGCTCTTGAAGAAACAACTCTTGATGAAATTTATGGGATGCTCAAGACTAATGAACTTGAGATGGAACAAAGAAGCAAGAGGAATGGAAGAAAGTCAAGGACAGTTGCTCTTAAGGATGAGGAGGAATCCCCCAAAGCAGCTGCCTCAAGGAAAGGCAAGGGAAAAGCTCTCATCACAAAGTCTGATACTGAATCATCAAGTTCTGATACTGGATGACTCAGAAACTGAAAGCTTACCTGGGATGGATCCTGATGAAGAGATGATGAAGTTGTGTGCTCTTATGGTAAAAGGAATCACAAGGATTGCATACAGGAAATTCAGAAAGGGAAAGAAGTCTTCTAGGAAAGGTGCAAGTTCTGATAAGAAGAGTTTCAGAAAATCTGATGGCAAAGGAGGAAAGTCTGACAGAGGAAAATACACAAATGTCAAATGCTACAACTGTGGTGAGAAAGGCCACATATCTCCTGATTGCAAGAGTGAGGAGTGACAAAGGCAAGGCTCTTGTCACAAAGAAGAAAAGCTGGACAGACACTTCAGATTCTGAAAGTGAGGTGAATATGCGTTGATGGCAAATGTTGATAGCAGTTCTGATGTTGTTGAGTTAAAGGTACCTCAAACTACTTATGCCTTTCATACTGATGATATTAATGAGTTAAGAAGATATCTTAAAATCATGTTCATTAGTTATAGAGATCAAACTTTAGCATGTGAAAGATTAACTTCTGAAAATCTTGCTTATAAAAAGAGGAATGATTATTTAGAAAAAGAGTTAGTCATGTTCCATCAAACTCAGAAAGATAGAGATGATGCTTTCTATGTTATGGATGAAGTACTTAAAATGAATGAATCTCTAAACACTGAGTTAGAAAAGGAAAGAGAGATTATCAGGACTTGGACTAACTCTGGTAAAGCAACTCAGGATATTCTTAGTAGTGGAAACTGGAAAGAGGGCTTAGGTTATGGAGATGATAAGAATGATAAGGGAACTATAGAGATTGAGCCTATAGTTTTTAAACAAAAGCCAAAGGTAAATCCTGTTAAGTTCGTAGCTGTAAAGTCTGATATTGATAAATCGGAAGTGAAGGAGAAATGAACTTCTGACAAACCAAAACAGGGTAAGCCAACTAAAGTAAACATAGGTTTAATGACAAAGAAGCAGCTTAAGCATAAGATGAAAGATGTTAAGAATGTAAACAAGGTAAAGCCACCTAGGAAAAATAGGAATGGAAAGGAAGGTGTGAATAAAAGTAATGATTATAAGCATGTTCTTAATTATCCTAGAAAGAAATGTTATAACTGTGGAAATTCTAACCATCTGGTTTCTTTTTGCAGGAAAAATAAGAACATAAACTCCTTACCTTAAAATCAGGAGTTAAGAGTCAGTCTATTAGATATAGGCCACAAAATCCTTGTTTTCATTGTGGTAGTTTATGGCATTCCATTTATACTTGTAAGGAATATCATAGTTTGTACTATGGTTATTATCAAATAAAACCTTCTTTAAAGAAAGTTAGCATTATTCCTTCTAGTATAAGTTCTAATGCAAAGTCTGATACTGTAAATGCTGATAAGAAAACTGTTAACATAAATTTTGATGCTAAATCCGCTGCAAATGTTAACAAACTTAATAAGGCCAAAGGACCCAAACAAGTCTGGGTCCGTAAAACTAATCATTAGTGGTCTTTGTGATTGCAGGGCAACAGGAAAAACATCCTAGTTCTGGACAGTGGATGTTCAGGACATATGACTGGAAATAAAGCCATGCTATCAGACTTTATGGAGAAAGCTGGCCCAAGTATTTCTTATGGAGATGGCAACATGGGAAAAACTTTGGGATATGGCAATATCAATCTGGGGAATGTCATCATTGAAAAAGTAGCTCTAGTCTCAGGACTTAAACACAATTTGCTGAGTGTTAGTCAAATCTGTGACAGAGATTATCATGTGGATTTCTTTGAAGAATACTGTGAAGTTGTAAGCAAATTTACAGGCAAAGTTGTTCTGAAAGGATACAGGCATGGTAACATTTATGAAGCCAAGCTTTCAACAAGGACTGATGGTTCTGCAATTTGTCTGTTAAGTAGAGCATCAATTGAAGAAAGCTGGAATTGGCACAAGAAACTCTCTCATTTAAATTTCAACAATATAAATGAACCAGTCAAGAAAGATCTTGTGAGAGGTTTACCAAAATCAGTATTTGCTCCTGATGGCCTTTGTGATTCCTGTCAAAAGGCAAAACAAAGAAAATCTTCATTCAAGAGCAAGACTGAATCTTCAATTCTTGAGCCTTATCACCTACTACATGTTGATCTATTTGGTCCAGTGAATGTCATGTCTATTGCAAAGAAGAAATATGTTATGGTCATAGTGGATGAGTTCACCAGATACATATGGGTGTATTTCTTGTAGACAAAAAGTGAAACTGCATCTATTTTGATTGATCATGTCAAGCAACTGGATAAATTAGTCAAAGATTCTGTGAAGATCATAAGAAGTGATAATGGCACTGAGTTCAAGAATTTGATCATGGAAGAGTTCTACAAAGACCATGGAATAAAGCAGGAATTTTCTGCTCCTGGAACTCCATAACAAAATGGAGTTGTTGAAAGAAAGAATAGAACTCTTATTGAAGCTGCATGAACTATGCTTGATGAAGCAAAGTTGCCAACCTACTTTTGGGCTGAAGCTGTGCAGACTGCTTGTTTTACTCAGAATGTAACACTCATTAACAAGCATGGAAAAACACCATATGAGATGGTGAAGAAAAAGAAGCCAAATCTGAAGTATTTTCATATATTTGGATGCAAGTGTTTTGTTCTTAAGACTCATCCTGAACAGCTATCCAAATTTGATCTAAAAGCTGATGAAGGAATTTTTGTTGGATATCCACGTTCCACAAAAGCCTTCAGAGTCTACAATTTAAGAACAAGGGTTGTCATGGAATCTATCAATGTCTCTTTTGATGATAAGAAGATTACAGGACTTGAAGATTTCAATGATCATGATCAGCTGAGATTTGAGAATAAAGTTTTAAATTCTGATACTGTAAAGTCTGACAGTCTAAATCCTGATACTGCAAACTCTGATGGATTAAACTCTGATGTTATTGAAACTGTGGTGACTACGCCAAAGGAAGATGTACCTGTGCAGGGGGAGCATACAGAAGATACAACCACATCTCAAGAAGCATCAGAACCTACAACAGGCTCTTCAAGTTCTGATTCATCAAGTTCTGATGGGCCAAGTCCTGATAATTATGGAAACTCAAATTCTGAAGGATCCAACTCATAGAGCATAATTTCAGGGGGAGCATCAGAAAATGTTGATGAAGATAGCATGGATCATGGGGGAGCATTCAGTTCTAGAGAAAATCTTCCATCTGCAAGGAAGTTGACTAAAGTACATACACCTGACTTAATTATTCGAAATCCTGATGCAGGTGTCAGAACTAGAACAACTACATCAAATGAATGTCTTTATCACTATTTTCTCTCTCAGACTGAACCAAAGAAAGTGGAAGAAGCTCTTCAAGATGCTAATTAGGTGCAAGCAATACAGGAAGAGTTAAATGAATTTGAAAGAAATAAAGTCTGGACCCTAGTACAAAGATCAAAGAACAGATCTGTTGTTGGTACAAAGTGGGTGTTCAGAAATAAAACTGATAGTGATGGCATAATTACAAGAAATAAAGCAAGGCTGGCATAATTCAGGGGGAGCATCAGAAAATGTTGATGAAGATAGCATGGATCATGGGGGAGCATCCAGTTCTAGAGAAAATCTTCCATCTGCAAGGAAGTGGACTAAAGTACATACACCTGACTTAATTATTGGAAATCCTGATGCAGGTGTCAGAACTAGAACAGCTACATCAAATGAATGTCTTTATCACTCTTTTCTCTCTCAGACTGGACCAAAGAAAGTGGAAGAAGCTCTTCAAGATGCTGATTGGGTGCAAGCAATGCAGGAAGAGTTAAATGAATTTGAAAGAAATAAAGTATGGACCCTAGTACAAAGATCAAAGAACAGATCTGTTGTTGGTACAAAGTGGGTGTTCAGAAACAAAACTGATAGTGATGGCATAATTACAAGGAATAAAGCAAGGCTGGTTGCAAAAGGATATTCTCAACATGATGGAATTGATTATGATGAAACATTTGCACCAGTTCCTAGATTGGAAGCCATAAGGATATTTTTGGCTTATGCTGCTTATAAAAAGTTTACAGTCTTTCAAATGGATGTAAAAAGTGATTTTATTAATAGAGAATTGGAAGAAGAATTGAACAGCCTCCAGGTTTTGTAGATTTAAAATTTCCTAATCATGTCTACAGACTTGACAAAGCACTTTATGGCCTTAAGCAAGCTCCAAGAGCATGGTGTGAGACATTAGCTCAGTTTCTTCTGGAAAGTGGATTTAACAGAGGGACTATTGACAAAATACTATTTTATCTCAACCATGGAAATGACTTACTTTTGGTGTAGATATATGTTGATGATATCATTTTTGGTTCTACAAATGACAGAATTTGTAAAAGGTTTGCCAAGCTAATGCAGTCAAGATATCAAATGAGTATGATGGGAGAACTTAGCTATTTTATGGGCCTTCAAGTCGAACAGAATGAAGAAGGAACTTTTATTTGTCAATCTAAGTACACCAGAAATTTGTTGAAGAAATTTGGAATGCAAGATTGTTCAAGTGCATCCACTCCTATGGCCACTGCAACAAAATTGGATAAGGATACTGGTACATCAGTAGATATTACTGATTACAGAGGTATGATTGGCTCACTACTCTATCTAACTGCAAGTAGACCTGATATCATGTATGCTACCTGTCTTTGTGTAAGATTTCAAGCAGATCCAAGAGAACCTCACTTAACAGCTGTGAAAAGAATTTTCAAGTACCTTAAGGGTACAGCTGATCTGGGATTGTGGTATCCTAGAGAATCAGACTTTAAGCTAATAGGTTACTCAGATGCAGATTTTACAGGATGCAAAATTGACAGGAAAAGCACAAGTGGAAGCTGCCAATTTCTTGGAGGCAGATTAGTTTCTTGGTTTAGCAAGAAACAGAAGTCAATTTCCACATCAACTGCAGAAGCAGAGTACATTGCTGCAGGAAGCTGTTGTGCACAGATTCTTTGGATGAAGAATCAGTTACTGGATTATGGGTTAACATATTCTAAAATCCCTATTTACTGTGATAATCAAAGTGATATTGCTATGACAGGTAATCGAGTTCAACACTCAATGACAAAGCACATCAGCATTAGGTACCACTTTATAAGGGAACATGTGGATGAAGGTACAATGGAATTGCATTTTGTTCCAACAGATCAACAACTAGCAGATATCTTCACAAAACCACTATGTGAAGCAACCTTTACTAGATTGGTAAATGAACTTGGAATGGTTTCAGGTTCTTTTTCTAAATCTGCTTAGTTTATGTTCTGATACATCAGACGTTATGATCAGTATTTACAGATATTACTGACTTTGTGAATTCTGTGCCAAAATTGAAAATTTGCTTAAATGCTGATTGTTGTCTGATGTAAATTTCTAAACTCTGATAGTGATATGAATGTTTCTGTGACTATTCAATCCAATGAGGATAATTGTGCTAGATGCTGAACTAGTAGTCTTTAATATACTAAAGATCCCATGTCTGAAGTAATTGTTTATGTGGAAATCTCTTAACATAAGCAAATTCTGATATTGAGCTTAGTTAAGTTTACTTTGTGTATCTTATTACTAAGTCAAAAACTAGACTAGTGCTTCTTATTTGTTAAGTTCTGATGTTAGTAAATCTAGTAAATGAACTAAGTGCTGATAAGCCTCACTTATAAAAAAAGAAATAAAAATCAGGTACTCCTTTGAGATCTAGAGTAAAAAATGTGGAAGGGAAGACCCAAGTGCATTGCTGGTATTAAGCAATATGCATTAGAAAAGCAACATAAAATTTTCTTGGTGACTTTTTACACTCTATGATTACTGGAGAAATACTTCGATAATAGCATAAAATCTGATAAGCAGTTGTGACTCACTTACACTGAGAAGCCACTGTAAAAAGGAATTTCAAAAGATGCATAAAATGAGCACAAAAACAGTTGAGGTGGACTCATGCATGAACTCATTCTATAGTAGACTTCAGAATAATGACAGATTTTAAGCAAAGTTCTTAGCTATGCCTTATTTCTAAGATGTACTGAAGTGAATCAGACTTTACTCTTTGTCTGATATTTAGCTTAATGCACACACATACACTCCATATGAATGATGAAAATTATTGTGGTGATAAATGTTATTTTGGATGAACTGTTTAAGTGTTAGTTGCATAAATTCTGAGGACAAATTCTGATGGAAGTTCTGATGATTAAGTTCTGATGATTAAGTTCTGATGTACCCATATCAGTATTTATGTGAAGTATAACAGGAATAAACATTCACTTTTTGAGTCAAGAAGCCATAATCTGATGTCTTTTAAATTCTGATAATAATCAAGTTCTGATGATGACGTGGCAGTATTTATTTACTTGGTTTATTTTTGGTCATTACCTCAACGGTCACATTTTTTTCGGAATATTGGTTTATGTGAGATAAAGCAGTAATAATCATTTGTTTAGTGGGAGCAGTTTTTTAAAAAAAACTGAACGTGCAAAGTTATAATTGCTTATTTACCGTGTCCATTACCTTTTGCCTTAACTGCTGCATGTTTGACAGGTGTAAAGGTCTGTTCCACTCCTCATTAACAGCTGTAACGTGGGTTGTCTAATAATAAGAGATAAAAGATTTTCAAATCTTTTATTTATATTTTTATTTTATTTCACTCTCTCTCTTTTCTTATTCTCTCACATTTTCTGACGGTTCACTATACAGACATTTCAACAAACACCTTTCAGGCAAACCAGTTTCTCACTTATTTCTGATGGCGCCCAAGGATTTAATTGTTGATGGAGCCAAGTTTGTACCAAATAACTATGCTGCAATCTTGAACAAGGCTGAAGCTCCATCAGATTTGCACATTGTGCCAGATTTCTTGGCAAATAGTAAGATTGGGTATGCTTTGACCCAACCTCAAGCCATTTCAAGCCAACAAGTACTGGCGTTTTGGAGGACTGGGATTTTTGATGATGGTGGTGCTACTAGTACTCCAAGCATCGTATTTGAAGTAAATGAAGTTGAACATGTAGTTACTCCTGGGGCAGTTCGCAAAGCTCTCCACTTACCAGAAGGCTGTACATTCTCAACAGTGGAGGACCCTTTTCTACAATAGCTTATGGCTAGTTTGGGTTATGAGAAAAGTTTGGGAAAGCTTGGACAACTGAAAAGAGCAAATATCAAGAAAGAATGGAATTTGTTTCTTTGATTGCATCACCAAGGCATTCGCCAATAAATGCTCCAACTTTGATGCTATTCCAATCATGAGTCAGCAAATCGGGTATGCTCTTATTCATCAAAATCACTTTGATTTTGCAAGTGTTGTGCTAGGTTTCATAGGGGATAGGATGACAGAGGATAGGAATGTAGTATACTTTGCTAGATTCTATCAGCTTATATATAAATTTTGTTGTGCTGATGAACCCCAACCTACCACTGATTTAATTCCACCCTTTAAGCTTACAAAAAGGGCTTTTAATGATTTGTTAAATGCTAACAATAAGAAACAAGTGGTTAGACCCTTTCAGATACCTCAGTCTGTAAAACAGATCCTGGTAAATGCTGATCCTCAAACCTACACATCTGTTTACCCTGATATTCAACCCACCAGCACATCCCAGCCACCACAACAGCCATCAAAACATAACACAACTACACCTCAAACTTCTCAACCTCAACCTACTCAACCCTCGATCAGGACATATTTCAAACCATCACAGATGTCTCAACCTTCACCATCAGCACATCCTGTGATGCCTTCATCTTCAAAACCTAAGAGGACAAAGACTGTACCTCAGACACAACAGAAGAGAAGGAGGATTGTTTTGAGAGATGAGTCAGACAGTGAGGAACAGGTTCCAATATCAGTTGCTGTTGTTGTAGAAGCTGAGAAGGTCTCTTCTCAGAAGGATACTAAAATTGGGAGTTCTAGGCCCCTAAAAAGGCTTAGAAAGCTAAATTCTGATGATGAAGCTCCCAAAGTCTCTAGTTCTGCAAACAGGCTTAAAAAGCAAAGAGCCAGGAGGGCTGTCAGTGTATCATCACACTCTGAAGGAACTCTGGAAAAAGCAGCTAAGGAAGGGGGTCAGGAATCTCTGATCCCAACAGAACCTATAGTAATTGAATTACTTCATACTGCTGAATCAGCTCAAAAATCTCCTATTCAAGAACAAGGGAATATTTCAGAGCAAGTTCCTACACCTCCTGTGTCTCTTGTAATTGAACAAGTACATACTGATGACCCAGGTACAAGTGCTGAGATTGATATTCATAATCTGATTGTACCTGAGGTTTTGTACTTAGAAGCTCCACCAACTCAGATCATTCCACTAACAACACCAATTCTTGATGCTGATTTTAATCCAGAATTGCCTACAACACCTTCTCTGCATCTAGATACTGAAGATCAGATTTTAGGTGAGCATCAGAATATGGATGTTGATCAAAACTTAGTT
This sequence comes from Apium graveolens, assembly GCF_009905375.1. Taxonomy (NCBI): domain Eukaryota; kingdom Viridiplantae; phylum Streptophyta; class Magnoliopsida; order Apiales; family Apiaceae; genus Apium; species Apium graveolens. The sequence continues at coordinate 203,673,793 of NC_133654.1, forward strand.
GGAGATCAGCATTTAGAGGATGATGTTGAAGCCTCAATAGCCTCTCATACTATTTTTTATCAGAGGATGCTGATGATGCTGATTCTATAAGTTCTGATGCTGCTAATGATGAACTTACCGGTGAAGATGCTGCCAATGTAGATGCTGATGTAGCTGGTCCATCTGGACATGCACCTCTACAAGCTCCTTCAAAAGATGATCTTGTTAAAAAGTTTGTTAGAGGAGATGCACCGGTACCTTGGAGTGAAACGCCTAGAGGACAGGAGTGGACTAGGGAATGGAACAAAGTTGATTTTGTTCCTTCTTCAACCATACTTGTTGATCACTTGACCAAAGCTGATGAGATTCTACTCAATGATGATTTCAAGACACAGCTCAGAGTTACTGCACTAAGTACAAGGCACCTTCAAGGTCAACAATCGGTAACTCAGGCCAAGGTAGACAAGATTCAAGAATCCATAAATCAGCAAGATATGCTTGTCAAGGTGGACAAGAAAAGGTTTTTTAAACCTACCTTTGACAAAGTTGAGTATATTGAGAAAACTCAGGAGAAGCAACAGGCTCAGATTGATGCAATTTTGAAGAATCAATCTTCTCATAAAAATCAACTCAATGAGATCCAATCCTCAATGGATATGCTTTTCTCTCTTCTTTTACCTGCTGATGCCAAAAAGGGGGAGAAAGTAATTAAGTCCAAATACAAAACTGTTAAGACGCTGAAGGGAAAGGATGATGAAAAAGATGACCAGGGAAACTCTAGAATGGGTGGAGGTCATAGTCAAAGTAAAGGTTTTTCATTAAGTAAAGTTGGAACTACAAGTCAAAGAACAAGTTCTGATACTGGGAGAAGAATAAGTTCTGATACTGGTACAAGGATAAGTTATGATGAACATCTGGAACTTGATGAGGAAATTTCAAGACAGTTATTTTTGAAAGAAAATCCAAGAATTGACTTTGAGAGTCTAAAGGAAGAAGAAGCTAGACTTAAGTTAGAAAAAGTCAGCTCCAAATCTAAAGCTTCTGTTGTTGAAAAGAAACTTCCTAAGGCTAAAGGCATTGTGATAAAAGAAAGGACAAATCTTGAGGCAACCAAGGCCAAATCACAAATGGAGATAGATCCAAGGTCTAAGGGCAAAGAAAAAGTTGGTGAACCTATAAAGGTTTATGTGCCTGCTATAGATGAAGAAATATCTGATGAAGATGCTAATCTTACTCTGATTTCAAAAAAGATTTCTCAAACAAACTCTGACATGGCTCATGTTGTTCAGAGTCAAGATATAGTAAGTTCCGATATAACAGTGAAGCAAGCAACCTCTGACTTAGCTCAAGTTGGCTTGATATCAGAAGATAAGGAAAAGGAAACCTCTGATATTGCTCATGTTAAACCCTCAAAGTTACTCCTACCAGGATTCACCAAAGCTAAACAGACTCAACCTTTGAAGACTGCAACAAGTGGTTTTGAAGCAAGAGTGGTTACAGGAAAAGAAGCAAGAGATAAATCTGGATTGGGTAGTGCTGATGAAAGAAGAATACAGAATACAACCAATGATCCAACTTCTTTAAGTGAACCAGGTCTGGGAGCAACTCCTGAAAGATTGAATCAGCTTGAATCTGTACAGATGGTTTACCATACATTTTTAAAAGAACACATCTTGTTATATTTTATGACAGATGGAAGGGTATACCATATTAGGCAGAATGCTATACCACTGAAGTATTTTGAGGAACTGGAACATGTTCTATTCTTACTTCAAGTGAAGAACAGATTAACAGATGGTGTTGCAAATTATTTGAAGACTCAAATTCAAAGACAGAAGAAGCTTTATTCTGTAAAGTCTGACAACACATATTGTCTAAAGTACAGAGATCACAAAGGTGATATTGTCGAGATGAAGCCTAACTCTGCTAAGATTATAACTACTTTTCTGGGTTATAAGGCTGTGGAATTCAATCTTGAGTCTGACAAGGCATATTTGATCAGACTAGATCAGGAAATAAGAAAAGCTAGAATAAATGATCTCAGGGCTGCTATCTTTCAAGTTGATGAAGATACAGTTGAATTGAAGAATGCTAAAAGGAGGATGATTAATGAACTTGAATATGCTGAGAGAAGTCTTTTAAGGAATTATCTCAGAACAACTCCTGGCATCAAAGAGATCAGAAATTGAAGCCAAGTCAAAGATCTACAACTGCTTAAATTCTGAAGTATATACAGACTGAAGCTGTTATCAGAAGTTAAAGATGGTAAAGCTACAAGGACTGTAAGTTGTAGTTATCTAGTCAAATTCTCATGCATTTGTACTTAATGTTTTTGACATCATCAAATATCTGTTAAACTTGTATATTATGCTAATTTACAAGTTAGGGGAGATTGTTAGATATATTTGATAATGTTATGACTAATATGATTTGTGTTTAGTTTTCGGATCTTACTTAACAGGACAAATCAGTACTTAACTGGAAATCAGCACTTATACTGAAGTCAGAACTTAAGTTGTCAAAACTTAAGTTATCAGGAGATATTTATCATAAGATAATATAAGGACTTAAGGAGACTTTCAGATAAGGAAGGCGACTAATTGAAAGGAAAGGAGATCAAGACAAACACAAGAAGAGATATGCATGAAGAAGGAATTCTATGAAGAATAGAATACTTGGAAGAAAAAATAACTAGTTGATATATTTTAGGAAGCAGAATCATATTCAATATCAATTAGAATTTATCTTGTAACTGTGTAGTATATAAACACAGACATAGGGTTTACACTATATGTGTTAATATAATTGAAGTTATTATTTATTGTAACCCTAGCAGCTCTCGTGATAAGTTGTTCATCACTGAGAGAAAACAGTTCCATATTGTAACAGAGTTTATTGTGTTAAATAAAATTTGTTTTCTGTGATCTTATATTCGATTTGATTGTGATAAACACTGTATTCAACCCCCTTCTACAGTGTGTGAGACCTAACAATTACCAAGATCAACAGTGGACTACGATGCGGTTATAAAATCAGTTGCGTATAACGAAGCCAGTCTGTTTCCTTACTTCTCTTTCTATTTATCTCTCTCTCTCTCTCTTTCTTTTTCATTCTCTCTATCCTTCTTCTTTCTCTCGATCAATAAAAGTGATTCTATTGAGAAATTGGTCAAATGACATGTGGAAGGAACAATGGTGCGGAGTGAAGCTCCCGTGATGACTGTGTGATATAAGGAATTTCAGTGTTATTGAAAATTTTAAGAAAAGTTGCTTATGCAAGATTGGAAAGTTGGTTAGAAGACCCTTAGTGCTTTTTTCTGCTGATTCCGAGGACGGAATCCTTATAAGGGGGGGTAGACTGTAATATCCCATATTTTTAAATATTATTATTATTATTATTTGGAATTATTTATGTGAATTTTCTGGATATTCTGAACATTTTCCGTGTTTTGACTTTTTCAATCTGGATTACGGTTTGACCCGTAGGCGTCCCGGCGTAAAATTTTCGATACGATAATCGTTTTAATAAAATAACAAAACCCGTATTCTCGAAAGACAGGATATTTTTACATTATTTTCTCACAAGGTGTTTATAAGAAGTTTGGTTTTGATAATTATCCAATTCTGGTATTAAATTGTATCGTTTTATAGTTACTTAGCGGCTAAGTAATCTATTTTTGGATCATCTCGTAGTTACTTAGCGGCTAAGCAACTAATTTAACGATCCAAAATGAACCGATATTCCGTAAATATAAATAGCCTATTTCTTATTTCATTTATTTCGTTTATTCATTTGCAACCAGTTAAAATACCGTAAATACAAAGGCAAACCCTAAAAACCGATACGTTCCTGAGAATCAATCGTACAATCGAAGGCGTTATCGAACTCCGATTCGGGCGTGCAGCATATCAAAACGAAGCTCTCAAAATCTTCTTTCTGAATCAATCAACCATTTTAGTGCAAAAATTAAGCTAATTTTCTTATTTATTTATTTATATTCGAATTATTTGATGATTAAATTATGAAAATTTGTTCTTGATGTTGTTGATATGATTTGATGATTCCATCGTGTAGATAATATTTTTCTGGTCAATTTCATATATTATATGTCAAAAATAAAGTTCAATAACATGTTGAAATTGAGGTTTAATTCTGGAAAACTGAAATTAGGGTTTATAGGTTTAATGTTCTTAATTAAAAATTGGGGGATTTTGATTCAAGGGTTATTGATAGATTTGGATGATGGGAATACTTCCTGGTATGATTTGCAATCGATTAATATATTTACTTGCATCAAACGATTATTAAATGGATCAAAACGAGTTTTTGTTTTTTTTTGTGTTTTCATTTTTAATTCAATTTTTTTCAGTTTATGTGTTGATTTGTTGGTAATTATAATTATATGACTGATATGTGCTAATTCCTAGCTTCGATTTGGCATATATATTCTTGAAATTGGTTAAGTATTCTGGAAAATAGAGTTTCGCCGGATTTTGAGCTTAAGCTCATCGGCTTTAATGGAGGTTGTGGCCGGAGGAGACGACTTCATGCTTGTCTCTTATGATTGATCTCAGGTCTGTGTTGTTGTGATGTTACTGAACGAAGCCTATGAAAAAAAACGAGGCAAAGCAGTAGATTTCGGCCAGATCGGACCTTGCCGGAAAAGCGGTGGTTCACCGGATTCTGGGGAAAAGTCCGGCGGGTCGGTTGTTCTTCGTCGACCCGGTTGTGACCCGTCCTCAAACCCGGCTTCGATCCATTTTTCCCCAATTCCCTTTCCTGAATTTTTTTTCTGGAATTTTGTTTAAAAATAAATCAAAAATTCTGTTTTAATTTCTGAAAATGCATTTTAATTCTAAAAATCATTATTTTAATTCTGAAAATTTATTTTAATTTGAAATTAAATCCAAATTATTTAGTTAATTAATTTTAATTGATAATTAATTATTTAATTAATCAATTAATTTAAATATTAATTGATTAATTAATTTAATTAGTTATTGATTAATTTTAATTGATTATTTAATTAGATTTAATTATTTATTTTTGATTTAAAAATTCCAAAAAATAGTTTCGAGCTTTAAAATATTATATTAAATTATTTTCCAGGCTCGACAATTCTTATAAATTTATTTTCGGGTGTTCGAGCCCTATTATTTACTTATTAAATGATTCGGAGACGATAGGTATTGACGCGCAGTTCGTCGAGTGATTATCGTTTAGGCGATTAAAGCTATATCTTTTAATTATAGATGCGGATCTCTCGAGTTGATCGGGACAAGACATTGGATAAAGAGTAAGATGGAATGGTATTGGATATCTGGCTTCTAGCAATCACAGGAGCAGCATATCAGTAAAGTGTTGAAAGGCAGGACGGAGATGTTTTGAGACAGAATGTCAGAATAGGGGCATCTTTGCGATTGTGACTAACTGCTAAATCTCAAAGACAAGTACCCCTGACTTCACTTATCGTTCTAGTGACGTTTATTTCGAATCATATTATGCAAGTATCCCTATCATCACTTATTATTCAAGTGATATTTATTTTGAATCTCATCATGCAAATATTGCTTTCCCTATTCTCAGTTTAGAATCGATAAATGTTTTACATATCGCTAAATTAAATAATTTTGTTTATGCAAATACTCATCTGCTATTCTATGTTCAGAATAGCTAAGTGATTTTACTTATCAAATTAATGGATTTATAAATATTTTGGATTTTGAGAAAAATGATTTTGTTGCGAGAATTCCTGCCCAAGTGAATAGGGGAATAAAAATTATTTAGGATGCCGATTATTTCGGCTCCTTTTTCAATAAAAAAAGGTTTTAAGATTGGAATGGTTACTGGTTACAGCGTAATTGATCGAGATATCGGTCCAGCTGTAATATCTTTCAAGGCGAGTATATTCCTTTTCTGGCGCCCTCTAGGTACCGTATGGCTGCGGGATACGGGTAGTACCTATATTTACGGTATGGCTGCGGGAGACCGGTGTTGTTTCGCGACTGATCATCGGGAACAACATGAAATATTATTGGTTCCAATCTAAAATATGGTTTTCTGAATTGTTTTGATAATCATAGAATAAATGATTTATCAACTGATTCTGTTTTGGATTAAAAGTAAATTGCGGTTTTGATTCAGATTCTGATTTATGCTGATACTTACGTTATTGTTAAATATCAAAGGTGGTATTAGTATAGATGATTGATGTTGACTTCAGTATGGGTGTTGTGAGCATCAAAGTTCGTATTGATATCTAATTTGATATGACAGAAAAATAAGTATTAATATCAAGAGTTCGGTTTTGAGTAAAGTTCATGATTCAATCCATAATCATTGTTTCTTGTTATTGTTGTTTACGATATTTCCGTAAACACGGTTTTACGAGTTTTAATCTCATCAAGATTCAAAGTATTGCTGAAGCATTTCGCTCAAAAATATCAAAATGGTTTTGAATACAATTAAGGAATCAATTCTGGGATTCCTCAACTAAAATTTTATGATTCAACAACTATGATTTTAAATGTTCTGCTCTAATACAGATGTCGGTTTTATATCAAAACGACCCTAAATATGCTATAATGAACTTGCTGAGCATTTCTTTCACTCATACTTGCCTGTTTTCAAATTTAACCTCCAGTGAGGATTAGCTTGCTGTTTAGCCGCGTAATTCGAGGAAGCAAAGAAGAAGCTCTTGGAAGGTGGTTGGTCCAGGGTTTGCGAACTAGTGTAAGTTTTATTGTATAAAGAGTTGTTTATCTTATATTATATTATAATTGTGTTATTTTTGGGACTAGTATACTTCATTTCGAAGTTATACTAGGGGGTTTAGCTTTGAGTTTGGAAATTGTTGAAAAGAGTTTTAAAAGAAAGTGAAAAATTTATTGGTGAAATTTGGAATTCTTGTTTCTAGAACTATATCCTTAAAAGATCTTGGATTAGTTTGGGGTCATAAATGATAAATATCTTCCGCTGGCATTTGTTTATTAATTAAACAGGTTAATTTGGATTGAAGTTTTATAATGATGACCAAATCCTCTAACCCCGGATTTGGGTGCGTTAATTAAACAGGTTTATTTTGATCTTGATATTTTTGAAATAAACACTTGGTTTTGGTTTAATCTTGCTAAAATATCTTGACTTGCTTTATTAAAGTGATGATCTCACCTTGCTTACATCATCACAAGGCCACTTGTCCAATCCCTATGATTTGATGACATCATCTTGCTCTAATCCTCTTAATTAGTGCTAATTACTTGGTTAATCCCTTGGTTACTTGTATAAGCTTAATCCTTGGTTGCTTATTTATTTTTGATTTGCTTAACTCTCGTTCTCGTTGTTCGTTTGAGGGATCATATCCGGGATCTTATTACTTGGGCTTCCCTAAACCTTTCTTAATATATTATATTCCTTTAATGATCCCATGTTATAATCTTTGAATTGATTCCTTTTTAATCATGTCACCTTATACTTAATTCATTCCGTATCTGGTGGATTTTCTGAAAAATCAAGGTGTTTGAATTTGAATTCTGACGACCTTTACATATACTCATTTACATTATGGAATACTAATACGATCTCAGAATTTTCATAACAGGACTCCTATATAGGGTGGTTTGATAATTTCCTTAATTAGCAAAAATCAGCCAAAGTTACTATTTATAAGGGTTTCAAAATTTTAAAAATTGGGGTTATTACAGTTAGACACACACTTATCTTATGTGATCTCCTTATGACTTAATTAAGACGACACTTAAGTCTATTCCAGTGACCATAACCTGTAGCTCTGATCCCAACTTGTCACGCCCTCCAAATTTGGGGTCTAGAGTTGGGAGTCACTAACTGCTAAACACTAAAATAATATACACATCGGAATAAAATACTAATATGACCCCTGCATGAGGATCGAGCATATGTTATGATATGAAACAGACACTATAACAAACCATGAGTTATTATAGACTACAAACCTGATTAGGATAACCTCTATAGGAAGTTATACTAATCCTCAAATTGTCTAGTTAAGTTTTACAGACTAGTTCACTTTTGTTAACACATTACAAACTAATGTACAAACTAAACAGTCCTCTATTTCCTACCAGCTCTGGAAGGTGAAATCTAAAGATCTGAGAATGCTCAATTGGAACCCTTTTCCTGGTTGTGTGCAACATACAGCGCATCGCTAGCCCGTACTAAAAGATCAGCACAATAAAACATGTATGAGCTATGAAATGCTCACCAAGCAGTATAAGATATGTGCTTGAAATGATAAAACAACATTATGCTGATAACTGAAGAACAAGTGATAAACAATAATATATGAGTAATAATAAAAGTTAAAAATAAGCTATATACAGTAAGCAATAAATTTTAGATTAGAATCTTTCACTGACAGACGTACTATCACAACTGATCAATTCGAGAGATAGCACTAGATCATGATTAGTAGAAACATGTCCCACAATACGAGTACTCAAATAAAAGGCAATATATCTTCCTGTGGCATAAGTTGTATTATAAATATTTCGTATAATACATGGCCCTCCGCTGGACCGCCGTTATGGCCCCTTACGCGTTTATCGAATCAAAATATTCTTCATAAAGGAATCAGGTTAATCGATATCCTTAAATAAACAACTCCCCATTTCACAGGGTCCGGAGTAACTGCAATAACCGATGGCGAGATAACTAGCATGATTAGTTATTCACTAAATATAATAATTAAGTTCTACTGTATATAGTATATCTAGATAGAATAGTATTTCACTATTTATCAAAAATAGGAACTAATATTCTAGTAGAGCAATTACCAAAATAATTTGAACTAAAAAAAATCCTTGAGTATTCGAAAGTACTGTATCACAAGAATCTGCATACCATAGTATCAATTCTGAATATATAAACATTCATCTATTCTGAAATTATAATAGAACATGATTACTAGCCTGATAATCAAAACTGAGATTAGCTCTGCCTACAACCTTATTGCCTTCCTGGCCTTAATTCTATAAATCAAATGCACTTATTTAATTAACCAAACAAAACTCGAATGACGTATATATATCTTAACATCTACCCGATCATTTATTTAACCATGGCATTGAAAGTTGTAAACAGATAGCATGCATATCATATATGACGTAATCATGTTATTCATATAACACGTAAGTCAGATCGTCAAAAGATAGGTCTTGGTATTTTTAAAACCAAAATCGGGTCAAAATATGAATTTTCGATTATTATCCAACTCATAACCCCTCGCAAAATAAGCAACCTCTCGATACAAAAGGATTTATATCTCGAAAGTATTTTTAATGGAAACAAAATATTTTTCTGAGTCTAGACGCGTTCATTTCATATTAAGCGGATGAATGGTTTATTTATTATGAATAAAATAAAAATAATTCAATTAATAATAATATTAATTGATTATTCGATACCTTTATATATTTTTAAAAGCTCAAAATAATTTTTAGGAATTATTTGGCTTAATTTTAAATAATATATTTCTATTAACTAATTATAAATAAAAATTAATTGATTAAAAGAATTACCCAATTAATTAAATCATAGATAATTAATCAAAATAAATTATAAATAATTAAATAAAAATATGATTTTCAGAAATAATAAAAGATAATAATTTTCTGGATTTAAAATAATTCAGTAAATATTTTAAAATAATTAACTAAATTATTTTTTAAAATAATTAACTAAATAATTAATTATATCCAGTTTATAAAGTAGAGCTGTGTGCCTTACTCGCGGTTAGTGCGTGACTGATCAGCAACCTAACCTTGGTGTTAAAGTTAAAAATGAATATCCAATTATAATCAATGCTTAACAAGAAACCTGATTCCTTTAATCATTTTATTTGATCATTTTTTAATCTCAGTATTGTCATTGTGACTTGCTGAACTATTTAGCTCACTCTTGTGAATCTTTTTATGTTCTTTTCCAGTTAAAAAGGAAGTTATTGGTAGCGAGGATTCCCAGACCAGTGTACGAGTTAGGATTCCAGGTTGAGTTGGATCAAGCTAGCAAAAGATTATGTTTTAGTTTTGAGTTTAGCAAGTTTGTAAGAATGTTGTATTATCAGTTGTAAGTTAAATTAGTTGGGATTTGGTACGTTGTAATCTAATTAAGGTTGTGACTTGTGTTCATACTTTAACATGTTTTCATCTGTGGTTGTGTAATGTCGGGTCATTGCTTATATTATTTTATAAACAGATTTATATTGTATGAGTATGTGTGTGTTCTGAACCCCAAACTTCTGACCCGGGTTTGGGGGCGTCACAGTAAGCTCTTGTTGTGTATATGTTGTGAACTTGATGATTTCATTAACAAAACACCTTAGTAGATTTAACTTTGTGAAATATGTAGCACTCGACGGATAATCAAATATAGTCCCAGCGGATGACTCAATATAGTCCTGACGGATGATGATTTGACATCCATCGAGTGAGTAGCTTATGTAACAATAAGTCATGTAGCACATTTCTGCAAACACCTTTGTATAGATTCTGTAGTAGCATATAAGTCATGTTGACTTTAATTAGATATTCAGAATAGGTTGACTAATTGTACATATATGATGCCTTGTAATTCTGCATAAATGAAATGAAGTCAAGTTCCAAAAAGCTACCTGATGGATGATCAACAAAGCTACCCGACGGATGATCAACAAGGCAACCCGACGGATGATCATGTACCCGACGGATAATCAATTCAAACATCTGTTGACAGTGACAACACAATCACATGCGTCGAGTGTATGCAAAAGGAATTTGGAAGCCTATTCAACTGGGTTTTTGAGAACAAAGAAGCATTGCCATTTCCATGCTATTATGAAGATATTCAAAGATGCTGGAATAGAGTAATGAAGTAGCATAGTATTAGACTTGATATGTTTTGTTTTATTATCCTGTCTTATTACTGTGTAATATTGGTGATATATAAACCAAGAGTAGCAATTAGAACAACAAAAGACTAAGAAAGTATTGTCTAAGAGAAACATTTGTAAGCTGTATCCTTAGCATTTCTCTAAAAGTTTAGTTGTTCTTATTTATAAGCAGTTGTGAGCTATTCAAACTTCACAGAGTTCTCTTGATATATATATATATATATACATATATATATCTGGTGGATACATTCTAATCCACCATAAAGTTTTAAAGACTTGTGTTTTTATTACTTTGTGTTTTGATTCATATTTAACTTGTTATTCCGCACTTTGCAAACCAAAACACTGTCATATATATATATATATATATATATATATATATATATCTTAAGTTAGAACATTTTATAATTTAGAAAAAGATTTAAGAATTCCATTCAACCCCCTTCTGTAATTCTTGTTGCATTGTTAGGGACTAACAATTGGTATTAGAGCAAGCTCTTGAAGAACAAAGAGTTTAAAGATCACAAAAAACAGCAAGATGAACAAGAAGAATGTTGGAATCAAGATTCCTTTTCTGGACAAAGATAATTACCATCACTGGAAGGCAAAGATGCATCTCCATTTACTTTCTCAAGATGAGGCCTATGTGGATTGCGTAGAGAGAGGCCCTCATGTACCAATAAGAGTTGCAACTGGAAACGAGCCATCAGTTCCCAAGCCAAGGCATGAATGGTTAGATTCTGATATTGAACAAGTCAGGAAGGACAAGAAGGCCATGAAAATTCTGTTTAATGGAGTTGATGGTGACATGTTTGACAACATCATCAATTGCAAAACTGCCAAGGAAGTTTGGGATACAATTGAGATTATCTGTGATAGCACTGAACAAGTTAGAGAAAACAAGATGCAGCTACTAATTCAGCAATATGAGCATTTCCACTTTGAAGAAGGTGAAACTCTCACTGATATCTTTAGTAGATTTCAAAAGCTACTAAATGCTCTAAAGCTGCATGGAAGAGTCTACCAAACCAAAGATTCTAACCTCAAATTTCTGAGATCCCTACCAAAAGAATGGAAACCAATGACAGTCTCCTTGAGAAACTCACAAGAATACAAGGAGTTTACACTAGAGAGACTGTATGGCATTCTAAAGACTTATGAGCTTGAAATAGAGCAAGATGAAAGAATGGATAATGGGAGAAAGAAAGGAGGATCCATTGCACTGGTTGCTGAGTTAGAAAAAGAGAAGGAGATGAAGATAGAAGCTGTTGAGTCTACTTCAAAGGTATGTGAAAACAAGGGCAAGGGGCTGGTAGCAGAAAATGAAGATTCCTTGAGCCAAGATGATATGGATGACATTGATGAACATCTAGCATTTCTTTCAAGAAGATTTTCCAAGCTCAAGTTCAAGAAGAACTTTGGAGCAGCTAAGCCAAATAGAAACATGGTGGATAAATCAAAAGTTAAATGTTTCAAATGTGGCTTGGCAGGGCACTTTTCCAGTGAGTGTAAAAAGTCAGATTCCAGCAAGAAGAAGTTTGAGCCTGTGGATTATAAACAGAAATATTTTGAGTTGCTCAAACAAAAGGAAAGGGCTTTCATTATATAAGAAAATGACTGGGCAGCAGATGGTCTGGATGAGGATGAGGATGTCAGCTATGTCAATCTAGCCCTAATGGCCAAGTCTGATGAAACAGAGACAAGTTCTTCAAGTAATGAGGTAATCACCACTAATCTTGCACATTTATCTAAAGCTGAGTGTAATGATTCAATAAATGACATGTCTACATAATTATATCATTTGCGTGTTACACTTACGTCTCTTACTAAGGAAAATGCTAAAAATAAAAGAAAATAATTTGTTTTTAAGTGAGAGGAATAATGTGCTAGAGTCTCAGTTTATTGAATTTGAAAAACTGAGAATTGAGTGTAAGATTGCTAAGGATGAACTGAGTCCTTGAAGAAAGAAAAGATCTTGAAGAAGCAGCTTAATCGAGAACAAGAGGTGATTAAGGCATGGAAAACATCTAGAGATGTTCATGCTCAAATCACCAAAGTTCAAGGTATTGAGTCCTTTTGTGATGCAGCCTGGAAGAAGAATAAGGAGAAGCTGGAATTCAATTTGGTTGAAGGATTGCTAATAGATGTGGACTCGACAGATGATGAGAGTCATCCGTCGGATAATCAAAAGAATTATCCGTCGAGTGACATAAATCCTCATTCGTCGGCTGTGAGCAAACCTGCGGGTAAAGCCAAACTTGCCAAGTTAAATGAAAAATATGGATCAGTTTCCAAAAAACTTCATTTCAGGAGAATCTAGTCAAGTGAAGAAGGAAAAGAAAGTGAATGTTGGTCATCTGTCTATCAAGCAATTGAATGACGGACTAGAAAAGATTGAGGTTAAGAAAGAAGCTAAAAGGAAAAACAATAAAAATGGTAAAGTAGGGATTAACAAACACAACAACTACACACCTGATAAGTATGCTCCAAGAAAAATATGTGTTAAGTGTGGTAGTATAAATCATCTGTCTGTTAATTGCAAAACTGCCATGCCTGCTTCCATGTCTATGCCACCTCCTTTTTCCAAAATGAATGCCATGCCTTCTATGCCTTATATGCCTATGAATGTTATGCCTTCTATGCCTATAAATGCTATGTCTACACAGAATATGAATGCACAATTTGCTAATATGCCATTTGTACCTAATTCTTATTATGCTGCATTTAGTATGCCTCAAATGTCATTTAGCATGCCCTACCTGAATAACATGTTTACCAATAGCATGCCATTTCCTATTAATCAAAATGTGCATGATAATTCTGTTATAATGAATGGTTTCAAAGGTCCAACTCAAATGACTAAGGATGAATCTGATATCCCCAAGTTAAATGAGATCAAACCTAAGAAACAGAAAAAGAAAGCTAACAAGGCAGGACCCAAGGAAACTTGGGTACCAAAATCAACTTGATTTGATTTTAATGTGTGCAGGGAAACAGAAAGAATCTATGGTACTTGGATAGTGGTTGTTCAAGATACATGACTGGTGATTCTACCCTGCTCACAGAGGTCAAGGAGAGAGCTACCCCAAATATTACTTTTGGAGATGATAGCAAGGGTTATACTGTGGGATATGGCTTGATTTCAAAAGACAATGTTATCATTGAGGAGGTTGCCTTAGTGGATGGTCTCAAGCACAATTTGTTGAGTATCAGCCAGCTGTGTGATAAAGGCAATTCAGTAACCTTCAACTCAGAAGCCTGTGTTGTGACAAACAAAAGGAGCAACAAAGTGGTTCTCACTGGAGTGAGAAATGGGAATGTGTACCTAGATGACTTCAACTCATCAAATGCAGAATCTGTTACTTGTCTTCACAGTAAAGCAAGTCAAGATGAAAGTTGGTTACGGCACAAGAAGCTACCCCATCTAAACTTCAAGACCATGAATGAACTTGTAAAGAAAGAACTGGTTAGAGGCATTCCTCAAGTGGAGTTTTCTAAGGATGGACTATGTGATGCTTGCCAAAAGGGAAAGCAAATTAAAGCATCATTCAGAAAGAAGCTTGATTCAACAATTGAAGAACCTTTGCAACTGCTACATATGGATTTATTTGGACCAGTCAATGTGTTGTCCATCTCAAGGAAAAGATTTTGCCTAGTAATTGTAGATGATTTCTCAAAGTTCTCTTGGACATATTTCCTTAAGTCCAAAGATGAGGCTAGTGAAATCATCATCAATCACATAAGGCAAGTCAACAATCATCCTGATTTCAAAGTTTGAAGAATCAGGAGTGACAATGGAATTGAGTTCAAGAACTCTGTCATGAGAGCATTTTGTGAAGAAAATGGGATTTTGCATGAGTTTTCAGCAACAAGAACTCCACAACAAAATGGAGTAGTGGAAAGAAAGAATAGATCACTTAATGAAGCTTCAAGGACAATGCTTGAAGAATCAAAGTTACCAACATATTTCTGGGCTGAAGCTGTAAATACTGCATGCTACACTCAGAACATTTCTCTGGTTAATCAAGCAAGATGCATGACTACCTACCAATTGTTCAAGAATAAGAAACCAACTCTAAATTTTCTTCATATCTTTGGATGCAAATGTTATATCTTGAGAAAACAAACTGATCAGAATGGGAAGTTTAATGCTAAAGCAGATGAAGGAATTTTTGTTGGATATGCTGTTGGTAAGCCTATAGAGTCTACAATCTGAGAACTAACATTGTTGTGGAATCAATACATGTTGTGTTTGATGATAAAAAGATTGAAGGACTACAAGATGGAGATTACCATGAAAGCCTCAAATTTGACAATATGGAGATGGTTAGTGATGACAGTGATGATGAAAGTGATCAAAAAACAGTATCAAAGGATAATGCAGAAAAATCCACTACCAATGAAGCACAAAATACAACATCTGTCGAGTTGCAAAATTCTTCATCCGTCGGGAGAAAATCTGCTTTATCCGTCGGGAGACAACCAGCTTCATCCATCGGTACTCAAAATTCACCATCCGTCGGGTCATCAAAAGAAGCTTAAAGTCAGAATAGATCACTTACAGAAAGTTCTCCTTTCTCAAATCAAAGATCTATTAACTCAGGGGGAGTTTCTAATAATCAAAATTCAATCACACATCAAGACAACAATGAGGCCTCTTCATCTAGAGCTAATCTACCTCAACAAAGAAAATGGAAAAATGATCACCCCTTTGAGCTCATCATTGGTGATGTATCTTCTAGAGTTCAAACAAGGAGAGCAACTCAAGAAGAATGTCTATATAGTAGCTTCCTCTCTAAGGAAGAACCAAAGAAGGTAGAAGAAGCTTTGTTGGATCCTGATTAGATTTTAGCTATACAGGAGGAGCTTAACCAATTTGAAATGAATAAGGTATGGAAGCTGGTACCCAAGCCTAAAGGAAAGAATCGAATAGACACCAAATGGGTATTCAGAAATAAGATGGATGAAAATGGCATAGTAGTCAGAAACAAAGCTAGATTGGTTGCTAAGGGCTATTGTCAACAAGAAGGAATAGATTTTGATGAAACATTTGCTCCTGTTGCAAGACTTGAAGCCATCAGAATCTTTTTAGCCTATGCAGCCCATGCCAATTTCAAGGTCTATCAAATGGATGGCAAAAGTGCCTTTCTGAATGGAGATTTGGAGGAGGAAGTCTATGTCAGTCAGCCTCCTGGTTTTGAAGATCCAAATTTCCCAGAATATGTTTACTATCTTTTGAAAGCACCTTTTGGACTAGAGCAAGCACCTAGAGCCTGGTATGACACTTTGTCAAAGTTCCTTTAAGAGAATCATTTCACAACAGGTATTGTTGACAAAACCTTATTCTTTAGAAATGTTAATGGCTCTAGTATACTTGTTTAAGTTTATGTAGATGACATTATTTTTGGCTCTACAGATGAGAAACTTTGCAAAAAGTTTGCCAAATTGATGCAAAGTAAGTATGAAATGAGCATGATGGGAGAACTAACTTACTTTCTTGGTATGCAAGTTAAGCAAGTTAGTGATGGAATATTCATTAGTCAAACTAAATACATTTATGATCTTTTAAAGAAGTTTGATCTAATGGACTGCACATCTGCAAAAACTCCCATGGCCACTGCAACTAAGCTTGAATTAAACACTACTGAAAAGTCTGTGGATATTTCAAGTTATAGAGGCATGGTTGGCTCACTTCTGTACTTGACAGCTAGTAGGCCAGATATAATGTTTGCTACATGTCTTTGTGCTAGATTTCAGGATGATCCTAGAGAATCTCACTTAGTAGCTATTAAGAGAATTTTCAGATATCTCAAGGGAACCCCAAAACTTGGCATTTGGTACCCTAGAGATTCTGGTTTTGATCTAACTGGTTATTCAGATGCAGATTATGCAGGTTGTAGAATTGATAGAAAGAGTATAACAGGAACCTGTCAATTTCTAGGAAACAAGCTTGTGTCCTGGTTCAGTAAAAATCAAAATTCAGTTTCTACTTCTATAGCTGAAGCTGAATAAATTACTGCTGGCAGTTGTTGTGCACAGATTTTGTGGATAAAAAACCAATTGCTAGACTATGGTCTGTAAGTGGAAAGGATTCCTATTTTCTGTGATAACACAAGTGCAATTGCCATCACTAAAAATCCAGTACAACATTCAAGAACAAAGCACATAGACATCAAGTACCACTTCATAAGGGAACATGTAATGAATGGTACTGTGGAACTACATTTTGTTCCAAGTGAAAAATAGCTTGCAGATATATTTACCAAGCCACTGGATGAATCCACCTTTTCAAGGTCGGTAAGTGAGTTAGGTATGCTTAATTACTCTTGAATCTTTTCAGATATTTTGCAAGTTGTAAAGCAGCCAGAAATTTAATTGATTTTTCAGTATTGGATGAAATTTTGGCTAAGTCAAAATTTACATCCTGACGGATGATCATTATCCATCGAGTTTGATCATCCGTCGGAATATTATTTGTTAACAAAATCAATTATTTTTCTGGAATATTTTATAACTCGACGGATAACTATTTATTCTCATCCGTCGAATTGTCTGAATCCTAGCCGTTAATTTTATGAACATTATCCATTGAGTATACTTATAGTTTATAAGCATAACACGACGAATAATTGATAGAATTTTTATAGTTTATTTTTAAACGGCTATTTTGGGCAATTCTTATTGGTCACTTTATTTTACTTATTATTTTTTACAGTTATTTTTTGAGATAGTATAAAAGTATAATTCATTTTCATTGCTTTTCTTTTATCATTCTCAAATCATCTGCTCTAACTTCTCTCTTTCTCAAAAGCACTTACTCTCTCTCTGCAAGTTTTTACTCTCTAACAATAGCACCAGTCGTAAAGATCATGTCTCAAACTAGATTTATCTATGAGAAGAACAACTTCACAACTTTAGTGAGCAAGGGGATTCAGCAGTCTGGGGACTACCACAAAATGATGGATTTTGTGAAGAACTGCAAACTCAACTATGCCATGCTGGAATCACCCACCATCTACTGTGAAGTTGTTGAAGAGATGTGGACGACTGTAACATACAACTCAACTGATAAGACTATCATTTTCACTATTAAAGGTAAGGAATTCTGTGTTAAAAGTGATATTGTTAAAGCATATTTCAAAATTCCTGATAATACTGTAACTTCACCACACATAGACACTGACATTATTAATATGCTTAACTTCATGGGCTATGCACTCTCTACTTCTAAATTAAGTGAAATTAGGAGGTTGGGTCTTAGGAAGGAATGAAGTTATTTATGTGATGTAGTTACTAAGGTATTTTCTGGTAAAATCAGCAATTTTGATTCAGTTAATATCTCTATTCTTAACATGCTCTACATGCTAGTAACTGATAAATTTTTCAACTTTAGTGATCTTGTCATATTTGAGTTGGGGTTTAAGTTAGGGGAGCTAAATAAGAGGGGTAAAAATGTTTACTATGCTAGATTTTTAATGATGATTGCTAACCACTGTAATATCCGGGATATATCGTGTAATTATTTTTGTTAATAAATAATTAATATATGTGTTTAGTATCCATTCTTTGAATTAATTGTTAAGTGTTAAATGTGTTTGGATGTTTAAAAATATTATTAATTGAGTATTTTAATTTTTATATGTCCAAAATAAAATATAGATAATTGTCATATCTTCCTAATTATTTTTATGTTGATTTATGGATTTATAAGGATCATATGAAATTTATAAAATCTTTTTCCGAGTATTTAAAATCTATTTTATAAAAACGGGAACCAACCGACGTCATCCGTTGTTACGTTTTTGGAACCCGAAACTCTTCCGAGAACTCCTTCCTAACCTAATTGTAATATTCCAAGCATATTCCATGTTTCGACTTTTTCGATCCGGCGTACGGTTTGTCCTGAGCGGGTCCCGGAGCAACATTTTCGATACAATATTCGTTTCGGTAAATCAATAAAACTCGTATTTTCGATAAATATGAGCTTTTTATTAAACTATCCCAATTATCACCTCGTAATACGTGTAACCAGGCGCTGAGACCAAGACCGCAGTACAAATTGTACTGATTTGGATAACTGTCCCGAAAACCGATACCGGTAGGATCAGTTTTTATAAATAAATGTACCGTTTTATATCCGGAATGATCCAACGGGATACTAATTTTCCGTAATTATAAATAGCCTTTTCCCGTATTTTATTTCGTATCCAAATCATTTGCAGACAGATAATTATATAATTTTCAGAGAAAATCCTTATATTCATAAACCCTTATGAAAATTAAACCCCAAATTGAAGGTGTTATTGATCTCCGTTTGGAACGCTCGAGTAACCAAAACAAAGGTTTTAAGGTGTTCTTTCAGTTTCTTCAAGTTTCAGAACTGCAAAAATCAAGGTTATTTTTCTATATTTTTATTTAATTTTGAATTATTTTTATTAAAAATATGAATTTTTGTCCGGATGATTGTTTGTATGATTTGATGATTGCATGTTGTAGAGCTTGTTTTCCTGATGATTTTCATATGTCATACGTGTGATTTGGAGTTCAATAACATGCTCAAAAATGGGTTTAATTCTCGACTTTTAAAATTAGGATTTATAACCCGTATGAATGTTTTCAATTGAAATTTGGAGTTTTTTGATTTAGGGGTTATTAGCTGTTGATTTATAGTGGATTATGTTCCTTATGAAATTTGCAATCGATTGGTATATAGCTCGTTAACAGAGGATTCTTGAATCGTAGGGAGTTGTCTTTTTAAATTTTCGATGTTTCGCCGGAAACCGGCGATGTTCTTGGCCAATTTTCGGCCAAGTTTGGGGTTATTGATGTGTTTTGATTGCACGAATAGATTCCTGATGTTGTTTAGTGTAAATCTGGAGCAGATGGTGAGATGAGGGTGCCGGAATCGAATTCTCCGGCCACCCCTGTATTTTCCGGCGATGGGGTTGTAAATTGCAATTTTGTACCTGGACTTTTGGGGACGATGAAGTTTGGTCCCTGAAGTTTCCAGAGTTCGCAAATTTAGGATTCCTGTTTTAAAAATATTCAAAAATCATATTTCCTATTTATTTTTTTTATAAAAATTCGATTTTAATTTCTGAAAATTCTAAAATTATTATTTTAATTCCAAAAAAAATATTGTTAATTCAAAAATAAATCTGAATTAATTAGTTAAATAATTTCAGTTAATTTTTAATTGATTAATTAGTCAATTAATTCGAAAATTAATTGATTAATTGATTTAATTAATTATTAATTAACTTTAATTAATTATTTAATTAGATTTAATTACTTAAAAATGATTTAAAAATTCTGAAAAATAGTTTCGAGCTTTAAAATACTATTTTGAATTATTTTCAAGGCTCGATAATTATTATAAAATTATTTTGAAGCCAGAATTGGCCAGCCGAACCCTGTTTATTATTCCAATATTGATCCAGCGATCCGTTTCAATTCCGAAAAATGTTTTAAAAATCATTTTAAGTACCCGAAAGCCTGTTTATGACCTGAGACTTCTTTATAAATAATATACTATTGATTATGTTACATGCTATGTGTTATATGTGACTTGTTGGTGGACTGTCGGTCTGTGTATTCGATATTTACTTGTTTATCGCGTAACTTTCAATCCGTTAATCGGATTTGGGTGAAACGAAGGGTAGATAGAAGCATGTGTCGAATAGAATCGTATGATTTAAATATTGATGGATGCTTATGATATATGAGCAGAAGAGACAAGGCGTAGGAAAGGGAAACAGATAGTCAAGGAGTAAAACAGTGGTGATTGAGAGCAAGTGCAGTGTAGTAAGCTAGTACCAGGCAAGTGTTCTGAACTTTCGCGAGATATTGTCGTGATTGATATTCCTGTTTTATATTGCAAGTGTTTTGAAGCACTGAACCCTAAACCTTGATTCCAAGTTAATTATCTTGAGCCGTAAACCTGATTCTTTTTAGACCATCAATTGTTGTATACCCAAATATGAACCTGAAATATACGATACTACTCCACAAATATATACAAACTACATATCAAACACTGAACCAGATTGCTTACACATTCAAACCAATGTATTTTATGCTTTGAAAGACCAAATCCTTGAAACCCTGAAATATTGATTCATTGTTATCCAATTCTTTCATTACCTAGCATCCAAACTTTGAAAATGCTCTTTTGATCCTTATGCAGATTAAAACCATTTCATTATTGAACGTCAAATGTTGTTAATGATTCTGGTTATTGTTTATTATTGCTTATTTTGTTATTAAGTTAGAATTGGATTGTTTTTATAAAATTGTGGACCAGATTCGTGGTCAGACCATATAATGGTCAAGTTAGGCCAATGTGTGCCTTGGATCCAGTAGTTAGAGCAGTTTTGTGTGCTTTGTTCGGGGTTAGTGCATGACTGATCAGTAGCCTAACCTTGGTTTTTAACATGAAAATATAATATCCAATTCTAAATCATAATCCATTGTTCACCTGATATCATAATCATATTTACCTGATGATCATTATTCTCAGTTTTATCATTGTGACTTGCTGAGCTAGTTAGCTCATTTGTGCGATATTGTTTATGTTCTTTTCCAGTTAAGAAGGAACCGGTTGGTACCGAGGATCCCCAGTCCAGCGCGAGAGCTAGGGGTTCAGGTTGATCGAGATAAGCTAGTAGGCTTCTTTTGGGATAATTTGAGTTTGTAAAAGTTTGTAATAATGTTTAATACTCAGTTATGAGTTTGTAATAGTTGGGATTTGAACGTTTGTAATATAAGTAGGTGTGTTTGGATTGTGTGCATACTTTAACCTGTTGCGGTCCGTGGTAGTTGGTAAGTAGGGTCACTGCACATTATTATTATCTTTATTATTGTTATAAGCAGGTTATAAATAAGGTGTGTGTGTGGACCCCAAACTTCTGACCCGGGTTTGGAGGGCGCCACAGCTTTGGTATCAGAGCTACAGGTTATAAGTCACTGACACAAGCCTAGGTTGACGGGAATGGGTAGAGGGTTAGGATTAGAAGTAAGGAATAGAAAGATAGAACGTCGAGAGTTTGAGTGCTTCAGTATAACAGGTATTAGTGTAATTCACATTATGGTTCAAGATTCTTATATTGCGATATGATTTCAAATAGCAGCGATGGCCGACTCTTTTATTCCCGTATCAGCTGATCACTCAGAGCCTTCAGTTGGAGTATCGTCATCAGATCTACGTCCTGTTGTTCCACCAGTGTTGGCTATACTACCTTCACCTATGTTGCAGCACGTACCACTGCAGGCTATTCCACCCCCAGGCATGAGGCCACCTATCAGAGAACCTCCACCAGCTGATTCAGGTTCTACTGGGCATTCAGTTGCGAGTGCCCCATTCCAGTCTACCTTACCCCCAGTTCCTTACTACCGGTATGAGGCTCTTCTATTGGAGCGTGATTCCTTGTTGGCCCAGATCAGAAAGTTACAGCATATCATTAGGACTACTGATGTTGATCGTGGTGTGAGAGAGCTTCGAGAAGAGATTCATGTGACACGGAGGGTTCTTTGAGCTAGGCTACATGGAGCTACACTACCTGGCAGAGGCCCTGATGCACTGATGGGCTGGGCTACTGAGGTGATGAAGGGCTTTGAGAGGCTGGCAGGACCAGAGTTTCCTTGGAGTTGAATTAGAAATCCAGAGGTGCTGAGCAGTATTGTGATGGTTGTATAGTATGTACAGTAGTGTATAGTGTGTATCAGTAGACTTTTGAGTTATATTTATAGACTAGCTATGCTGACTAGTGAGTAGGTTGTTGTACCCTTTTACTTTTACTTCGGAAGCGTCTTTACGCTTGTACTACCTAAAACTTTTGGATCTATATATATCAGCACCTTTCCTTTTCAGTATTGTCATTCATTTTATTGCACCCGTTTTACTTTACCTTATTCATTGCACCAGTTATACCCCTGTGATACCATGTACCCTATTTTTCATAACTGTTTATATTCTGTAAAGAAGCATGCAATTTACTTAGTTATAACTGTTTTCAAAAAGGAGATATTTCTGTTTTACAAAACTTTTCTTTTCTACAAAGAATTTGGTTTAAAAGCTAAATAAGTTGTTTGATTCTTTACAGAAAAATGCCTCCTAGAAGAAATACCCGCACCAACACCCAGAATGAAGAAACCAACAATAATAACAACCAAGATGATACAAATCCAAATGTGAAACCAGGACCCATGGACCCAGCAATAGCCCAGATTCTCCAAATTTTGGCCCAACAAACAGTTCACCCAGCACAACAACAACAAAGACAGACCAATCCCCATGTAACTTTCAAAATTTTTCAAGCAATAAACCCACCAGAATTCAAGGGATCCCTAGAGCCGATTGAAGCAAATGTTTGGTTAAAGGAAATAGAGAAGGCATTTGCCTTAGTGAAAGTAAAGGAAGAACAGAAGGTTGAGTTTGCAAGTTACTATCTGAAGAATGAGGCCACCTATTGGTGGGAGATGGTGAAGACATTGGAAGGTACAGATGTTATTACTTGGGAGAGGTTTAAGGAATTGTTTTTAGAAAAGTATTTTCCTTAGTTTGTCCAAGATTAGATGGAGCTGAAGTTTTTAGAATTAAAGCAAGGGAATATGTCGGTGGCAGATTATGAGAGTAAGTTTGAGGAATTGTCAAGGTATGTGCCGTCGTATGTGGATACTGACAGGAAGAAAGCTAAAAGATTCCAGCAGGGTTTGAAACCATGGATCAGAGGGAAGGTAGCTATTTTTGAATTAGATACCTATGCAGGAGTGGTACAGAAGGCTATGATCGCAGAGACAGAGAGTGAGATGTCCCAGAAGGAAAAGGAAAGCAAGAAAAGGAAATTTGAAGGGAATGAAGGTCAGTCACAACCAGGGAAGTTTCCAAATTTTAAGAAGGGCAAGTTTCAGCCAGGGAGGAATTTTAATTTTAGGAGACAAAATGTAAGCGACGGAAGTCAGGGCAACCGTCCAGTTAATGCGAATCAGCCAAATCAGTTGAGATTAACTTTTCCAGATTGTCAAGTATGTGGAAAGAAGCATGGCGGAGTTTGTAATAAGTTGAATGTAGTTTGTTTCAAGTGCAATCAGAAAGGGCACTATTCAAGGGAGTGCCGAAATTAGCCAGCAAGAGAGCCAGCATATAAGGATCGGCCTATCCGGAATCCAGCAGTGAAGGTTCCAGCCATTGGATTTACGTGCTTTAAATGTGGGAAACCAGGGCACATAGCCTGGGATTACAAGACATCAGCCCCAGTCAGTAATGTATTGAGGATTATGGGATCTACCTCAGCAGTGAATTAGACTCCAAGGGCTAGAGTTTTTGACATGTTTGTGAAGGATGCTATCCAGGGTACGGATGTCGTGGCAGGTACGCTTAATGTGAATTCTTTATGTGCCAAAGTGTTAATAGACTCGGGAGCAACTCAATCGTTTATTTCCCAAGATTTTGTTAGTAAGTTAAATTGTCCAGTTGAGTATTTAAATGAAATAATGTCTATGGAATTGGAAAATCAAGAACGAATATCCGTTAATTAAGTTTGTGGGAATTGTGAGATTGAGATTTCAGGTAGTAAGTTTTGTGTAGATTTGATACCATTTAAGAGGGGAATTTGACGTTATATTAGGGATGGATTGGTTATCTAAGCACGATGCTCAGATAGATTGTCGAAATAAGAAGGTAATGGTGAAAACGCCAGACGAAAGAATAGTAACGTTCAAGGGTCAGAAACAAGTAAAGAAATTCTTAATGATGATTCAAGCCAAGAAGTTATTACGACAAGGATGCGAGCATTTCGTAGCATATGTGATTGACAGAAGTCAGGAGCCAGCAAAACTTGAAGATATTCCAGTAGTGAATGAATTTCCAGACGTGTTTCCCGACGAGTTACCAGGACTTCCTCCAGATGGAGAAATTGAGTTTGCAATTGACTTAGCACCTGGAATCAAACCAGTATCCAAGGCCCCGTATAGGATGGCGCCTGTTGAGATGAAAGAGCTAGCGAAGCAATTGCAAGAGTTGTTAGAGAAAGGAGTAATCAGACCCAGTGTATCCCCGTGGGGAGCCCCGGTATTATTTGTCAAGAAGAAAGATGGAAGCATGAGACTGTGTATCAACTATAGGGAGCTCAACAAGCTTACAATCAAGAACAAGTATCCGTTACCCAGAATTGATGATTTGTTTGATCAATTGAAGGGAGCCAAGTTTTTCTCCAAAATTGATTTAAGATCGGGATATCATCAACTGAAGATCAAGCCAGAAGATATACCAAAGACAGCTTTCAGAACAAGGTATGGACATTATGAATTTTTAGTGATGTCTTTTGGATTGACCAATGCCCCGGCAACATTTATGGACCTGATGAACAGAATTTTCAAGGAGTATTTGGACAAGTTCGTTATTGTGTTTATAGACGATATTTTAATTTATTCAAAAACGGAAGAGGATCATGCGGAACATTTGAAAACAACTTTGGAAATTTAAGGAAAAATAAGTTATATGCTAAATTCTCGAAGTGTGAGTTTTGGTTAGAGGAAGTTCAGTTCTTAGGACACATAGTCAGTAATGAAGGGATCAAAGTGGACCCAACAAAGATCGAGGCAATTACAAATTGAGAAAGACCGAGAACACCCACCGAGGTAGGAAGTTTCTTAGGATTAGCCAGATATTATCGTCGATTCGTTCAAAATTTTTCAAGGATTGCAACATCAGTGACAAAGCTTACACGGAAGAATGAAAAGTTTACATGGAACGACAAGTACAAAAAAAGTTTTCAGAAATTGAAGCAACAATTAATCACAACACCTGTTTTGTCACTTCCAGACGATCAAGGGAATTTCTTAATTTATAGAGATGCTTCTCACAAAGGACTAGGATGTGTTTTAATGCAGCATGATAAGGTGATTGCGTATGCGTCAAGGCAATTGAAACCACATGAATAGAAATATCATACTCATGATTTAGAGCTAGCAGCCATAGTTTTTGCTTTGAAAATTTGGAGACATTATCTGTATGGAGAAAAGTGCGAGATTTTCACGGATCACAAAAGCTTAAAGTACATATTCACACAGAAGGAACTAAATATGAGGCAAAGGAGATGGTTAGAATTAATCAAGGATTACGACTGCTCGATTAATTATCATCCCGGTAAAGCGAACGTTGTAGCAGACGCGTTAAGTCGGAAGGAAAAGTTAAATGTGTTATCAGTACCTGAAGAGATATATAAGAAATTTCAGAAACTGGAATTGGAGATTAACGTTTGCAGGCCTAATGAAGCAAAAGTGTACAGTGTGACTTTTCAGCCGGAGTTGCTAGAGAAAATAAAGAAGTGTCAGGAAAATGTAATGGATCAAGATATGAATCATTTGGTAGGTGAGGAATGGTGCACGCAGAAGGATGATCAAGGTATTCTTAGGTTTTCTTCAAGAATTTGGATTCCACCGGTGACGGAGCTAAAGAATGAAATTTTACAGGAAGCTCATAATTCAAGGTATTCAATCCATCCAGGGAGTACCAAAATGTACAGAGATTTAAAGGAAAATTATTGGTGGCCAGATATGAAGAGAGAAATTGCGGAATGGGTTAGCAGATGTTATACATGTCAGAGAGTTAAAGCCGAACATCAAAAACCAAGTGGATTTCTACAGCCATTGGAGATTCCAGAGTGGAAGTGGGAACATATTGCCATTGGGGATTCCAGAATGAACCTCCACAGACAAAGAAGCCAAGGTACAAGCAAAGAATCAAGAGAAAATTGGATTTCAGTGATGAGGAGATAGAAGGGTACTTTCCCAAAAGTCTATTTCTACAACAACTCAAACATCCATGCCCTCTATGGCACATGAAAAATTCAAGATAGATCCATCCAAGAAATTTCATGGTGAACCGTTCATTCCAAAGGATGAACCAATAGACTGGGATAGTCTACCAATACCTGAACTTAATCTACCGCACTTCATGAAGCCAAAGAAGACAAAGACCAGAGCAGTCAAGAAAGTGAAGCCCTCAACTCTCATATTCAAGTCCCTAAATACAGCTCAAACCAAACTCAACAAGGGAGACATCATGTACATCCGTGACATCAAGGAATTCTCATATTTAAACCTCTATCTAGATGAACTGGAAGAAGTTAGAGGGATTGATGCTTACAGGAATCTACCTGAAAGGTTAGTATTCAAGTACAAGGGAGGAAAAGAGATACAGTGGTCACTTCACGGGATCCTTCAAGAGAGCCAATCTGTGTTGATAAAGGTTTATTCATCCTTCAAGAAGAACTTTAGATTCAATGTGACAGCTAGAAGACTTGTTCTAAAGAAGATTGAAGAACTGAGGAGTATTAGAGCCAAAGATGCACTCCCAAAGACTCTAACTATTCCTTATACAGGAAGTAGAGTGCATCTAAGGCCCTACTGGCTGATAGAATTCATGGATGATAAAGGAGTTAGAAGATTCTTCAGATTAGAAGACTAATTTAGCATCTCTAGCAATGAGACTCTTTTGGAAATGCAAGAAATGCTAAATCTCTCAGAATCTGATGAACTGGAATTCTACAGACAGCTCCAAAATCAGATAGAAGAAAATAACAAAAAGCTTGGAAAGAGATCCAGATCTTTAAGGAAATAGATTAATCTGCTCAGGCTAGAGTAGCACCTTAAAAATGACTGTGAGCAAATCTTTGTACATTTTGATAATTGCAGCAATTTACAGTTTTATCTACTTCCATTTAAATTTGTATTTTTAGGGTGTTTTGTTATCATCAAGTTTCTCTTAATTTATGGCTACAATTCTAATAGACATAAATAAGGGAAGATTGTTGTGTATATGTTGTGAACTTGATGATTTCATTAACAAAACACCTTAGTAGATTTAACTTAGTGAAATATGTAGCACTCGACGGATAATCATATATAGTCCTGACGGATGACTCAATATAGTCCCGACGGATGATGATTTGACATCCATCTAGTGAGTAGCTTATATAACAATAAGTCATGTAGCACATTTCTGCAAACACCTTTGTATAGATTCTGTACTAGCATATAAGTCATGTTGACTTTAATTAGATATGCAGAATAAGTTGATTAATTGTACATAGATGATGTCTTATAATTATGCATAAATGAAATGAAGTCAAGTGCCAAAAAGCTACCTGACGGATGATCAACAAAGCTACCCGACAGATGATCAACAAGGCAACCCGACGGATGATCATGTACCCGACGGATAATCAATTCAAACATCTGTTGACAGTGACAACACAGTCACATGCATCGAGTGTATGTAAAAGGAATGTGGAAGCCTATTCAACTGGGTTTTTGAGAACAAAGAAGCATTGCTATTTCCATGTTATTATGAAGATATTCAAAGATGCTGGAATAGAGTAATGAAGTAGCATAGTATTAGACTTGATAGGTTTTATTTTATTATCTTGTCTTATTACTGTGTAATCTTGGGGATATATAAACCAAGAGTAGAAATTAGAATAACAAGAAGACTAAGCAAGTATTGTCTAAAAGAAACATTTGCAAGCTGTATCCTTAACATTTCTCTAAAAGTTTAGTTGTTCTTATTTGTAAGCAGCTGTGAGTTATTCAAGCTTCACAGAGTTCTCTTGATATATATATATATATATATATATATATATATATCTGGGGGATACATTTTAATCCACCAAAAAGTACTTGTGTTTTTATTACTTTGTGTTTTGATTCATATTTAACTTGTTTCCGCACTTTGCAAACCAAAACACTATCATATATATATATATATATATATATATATCGTATGTTAGAACATTTTATAATTCAGAAAAAGTTTCAAGAATTCCATTCAACCCCCCTTTTGTAATTCTTGTTGCATTGTTAGGGACTAATAGCTCTCATACCAATTGTTAGGCCTTTAATTTACTTTAGAGGGGGGTGAATACAGTTATAACAATCAATTCGAAATAAGAACTCAACAATGAATAATAGTTTTTATATTAATGAATAAAACTAATTATAAAACTCTCTCAAAGTATGAACAAATATCCTTGAGAGCTGCTAGGTTATGTGTATAATAAAACAATGCACGACAAATATGTGTTAACCTAATATATGCTTATATACTGCACAGTTACACAATCAGTCAGTTGATATGATATACATGAATAAGGAATCCTAATACATATCCAACTATTGATTTCTATGAATAAGTAAAGTCCTACACCGATATATCTCTACAAATCAAAGTCATGTAGAGAGAATCAATTAATTCCTGGAAATCAATCTTGACAAATGTTGATGGATAAATGTTGATCTTAAACTCTAATATGTCAAATACTGATGACTTCATCAACTCTAACCTCTTCCAGTCAGTAAACTATAATGACAAACTCTGATAGTTCTAAATATTGATATCATCAATTATATCTAACAGGACACTCTCTTTCTAGAGTAACTAAAATCTGGACAAGAAGGAACCATTCATAAAGTTTACCTAAATTCTAGCAAGGGAGTGGCCTACACAGGCCCATCTACCAGAAGATGCAAACACTTTCAAATACCTGAGTATTGTGTCATGGCAAATGAAAGACTAATGATGACAATAGAAATTGAGTTGAAGGTGAAGAAAATTAAAACTGCTGAAGATCTTAAAATTATCACCATCTTGGGAAGATATCTAACTAATGACGAGAGTATGCTACCAAACACTTCTATAAATGAACAAGATTATGACAAGGATGATGATGATTAGCAAAAGAAAGATGAACATAAATCTTTTGGCTCAAATCTAGGTTACTCTAGAAAAAGCAGTGGGAGTCATGACGATGGAAAAAGTAGCAAGGGTGATGAAAAGAAGAGAAGCGATAAAGAAGGAGGAAAAAAGAAGAGTCAAGATGACAAAAATGGGAAGGGAACCAATAAAACACTAATAAGCCAAAAATCTACAACTCTACAGACCTCAAACCAACTTCTTATCCAATCAAAAGCTCTAACCATTCAAAACTACAAGCCTAAACATTTCTACAAGCTCACAGTCAACTCTCTCCTGAAAATACATATCCTAGCCAATCAAACCTCCTTAAAGAAACTAAAAAAACCTCTACCATTCACGCCACCATTCAAAACACATTTCAAGTTTACTGGAAGAAAATCAAAGAAAATAAAGTTTAAAATGATAGCATAATTGGCTTGCTTTAATTAGGATGATTTTCTACCAATTTCACAAACAATCTCAGAAGATGACTACAATAATTAACATGTTGAATTCATAGTCAACTTCTCTGTTGATATTCTGGGAGAGGTGAGGATTTACTTCAAAGATGGTTCATTCAACCTACTAAACAAGGAAGTAATAGAAAATTACTCAATAGTAGAACTTAAAAGAGTAATCAGATTAATGACTGAGAATGATATGTTCACAAAACTATGAAAGGTGGATCTGGCTAATAGGTTAAAAGATAGAGATGAAAGAAGAGAAAGGGAGAAGGTTGAGAGAGAAGCAAATTCTATCAAAGAGACTACCGAGTTATAAAGGATGGAAAAAATATTAAATAAACTGAAGGCTAAAGGATTGAGCAGATTTTTTGAAAATGCTGCATTCTAAATATCAAAACTCACAGATTTTCAAGGTTCAGAATTTTGTATCTTGACAGTTACTCATTAAATGAATGGCTAAAGCTTTTGGAAGCACTAAGAGAAACTGAGATCATTGAAGAACTATAATGTCTTGTAAGGCCGAAGGACTTGATTATATCTCAGTCAGGATATGAAGATTTTAGCTAATTCTATAAACACAATTTTTACTATAATTGTTAGATGATATTTATATTTAAAAGATTGTTCATTGTATTTATATTTGTATTTCATTATTAGCTTGTTGTGTACTTGATGATTTCATGAACAAAACACCTTGGTAGATTTTACTTAGTGAAAATGTAGCACTCGACGGATAAGGATTATAGTCCCGACGGATAACCCATTTTAGTCCCGACGGATGATGACTTATTATTCATCGAGTGAGTAGCTTATGTAACAATAAGTCTGTAGCACATTTCTGCATACACATTATTTAGAATCTGTAGTAGTACTTAAGTCATGTTGACTTTAACTAGATATGCAGAATATGTTGATTAATTGTACATAGATGATGTATTGTAATTCTGCATAAATGAAATGAAGTCAAGTGCCTGATTGCTACCCGACGGATAAATAACAATGAATTCGACGGATGATCAACAACCCGACATATGATCATTAACTCGACAGATGATCATAAACCCGACGGATAAAGAATTCAAATATCTGTTGATAGTGACAAGACAGTCACATGCGTCGAGTGTATGCAAATGGAATGTGGTAGCCTATTCAACTGGGTTTTCGAGAACAAAGAAGCATTGTCATTTCCATGCTATTATGAAGATATTTAAAGATGCTGGAATAGAGTAATGAAGTAGCATTGTATTAGACTTGATAGTTTTTGTTTTATTATCTTGTCTTATTGCTTTGTAATCTTGGTGATATATAAACCAAGAAGTAGCAAATAGTATAGTAACCAAAGAACTAAGAAACTCAAAAAGAAAAAGAGAGAAACATTTGTAAGCTGTATTCTTAGCATTTCTCTCATTCTTAGTTGTTATCAATTTGTAAGCAGCTGTGAGCTTTTTGCACACAGAGTTCTCTCGATATATATTATATATCTCTGGTGGAATCATTCAAATCCACCAGAAAGTTTTTAAAGACTCTTATTTTTAATTACTTGTGTTTTGATTCATTTCAAGTAACTATCCCGCATTCTGCTAATCAATTCAAACTTATATATATTTGAGTTAGAACATTTTTATTCAAGAAAAAGTTTCAAGAATTCCATTCAACCCCCCTTCTGTAATTCTTGTTACATTGTTAAGGGACTAACAATTGGTATCAGAGCAAGCTCTTGAAGAACAAAGAGTTTAAAGATCAAAACAAGACATCAAGATGAATAAGAAGGATGTTGGAGTCAAGATTCCTTTTCTGGATAAAGACAATTACCATCATTGGAAGGTAAAGATGCATCTTCATTTACTTTCTCAAGATGAGGCATATGTGGACTGCATAGAAAGAGGCCCTCATGTACCAATGAGAGCTGCAACTGGAAATGAGCCATCTGTCCCCAAGCCAAGGCATGAATGGTCTGATCCTGATATTGAACAAGTCAGGAAGGATAAAAAGGCCATGAATATCATGTTTAATGGAGTTGATGGTGATATGTTTGACAACATTATCAACTGCAAAACTGCCAAGGATGTTTGGGATACAATACAGATCATCTGTGATGGCACTGAGCAAGTTAGAGAAAACAAAATACAGCTACTGATTCAGCAATATGAGTATTTTCATAATGAAGAAAGTGAGTCTCTCACTGACATTTTTAGTAGGTTTCAAAAACTGCTAATGCTTTAATGCTTTAAATACTTTGAGCTGCTCAAACAAAAGGAAAGGGCTTTCATTACACAAGAAAACGACTGGGCAGCAGATGGTCTGGATGAAGATGAAGATGTCAGCTATGTCAATCTAGCCCTAATGGCCAAGTCTGATGAAACAGAAACAAGTTCTTTAAGTAGTCAGGTAATTACTACAAACCTTGCACATTTATCTAAAGTTGAGTGTAATGATGCTATTAATGACATGTCTACAGAGTTATATTATTTGCGTGTTACAATTAAGTCTCATACTAAATAAAATGCTAAAATCAAAGAAAACAATTTGTTTTTTAGTGAGCGAAATAATGTGCTAGAGTCTCAGTTCATTGATTTTGAAAAATTAAGAATTGAGTGTAAGATTGCCAAGGAGGAATTAATTGAGTCCTTGAAGAAAGAAGAAATTTTGAAGAAGTAGCTCGAGCGTGAACAGGAGGTGATTAAGGCATGGAAAACATCTAGAGATGTCCATGCTCAAATCACCAAAGTTCAAGGAATCGAGTCCTTCTGTGATGCAGCCTG
Organism: Apium graveolens; assembly: GCF_009905375.1. Classification (NCBI taxonomy): domain Eukaryota; kingdom Viridiplantae; phylum Streptophyta; class Magnoliopsida; order Apiales; family Apiaceae; genus Apium; species Apium graveolens. Next base: position 203,706,637 of record NC_133654.1, read on the forward strand.
GAAAAAGAACAAGGAGAAACTAGAACCAAATTTGGTGGATGGAGTGCTAACAGATGTAGACTCGACGGATGATGAGGATCATCCGTCGGATAACAAAAAGAGTTTCCCGTCGACTGATGAAAATCCTCATCCGTCGGCTGTAAGCAAACCTATCAGTAAAGCCAAACTTTGTTTCAGGAGAATCGAGTCAAGTTAAGGGGAAAAAGGCTAATGTTGGTCACATGACTGTCAAACAGATAAGTGACAGACTTGAAAAGATTGAGGTGAAAACAGAGGCTAAAAAGAAAAATAATAGAAATGGTAAAGCAGGGATTAACAAACACAATAACTACACACCTGATAAATATGCTCCCAGAAAAATCTGTGTCAAGTGTGGTAGTGTAAATCATTTGTCTATTAATTGCAAATCTGCCATGCCTACTTCCATGTCTGTGCCACCTCACTTTCCTAACATGAATGTCATGCCTCCCATGCCTATGAATGCTATGTCTACACATAATATGAATGCACAGTTTGCTAATATGCCATTTGCACCTAATCCTTATTATGCTGCATTTAGAATGCCATAAATGCCATTTAGCATGCCTTACTTGAATAACATGTTCACTAATAGCATGCCATTCCCTTTTGATTATAATATGCATGATAATTCTGTTGCAATGAATGGTTTCAAAGGCCCAACTCAAATGACTAAGGATGAATCTAATATCCCCAAGTCAAATAAGGTAAAGCCTAAGAAACATAAAAAGAAAGCTAACAAGGCAGGACCCAAGGAAACTTGGGTACCAAAATCAACTTGATTTGATTTTGATGTGTGCAGGGAAACAGAAAGAATCTTTGGTACTTGGATAGTGGTTGTTCAAGACACATGACTGGTGATTCTACCCTGCTCACAGAGTTCAAGGAGAGAGCTGGCTCAAGTATTACTTTTGGAGATGACAGCAAGGGTTATATTGTGGGATATGGCTTGATTTCAAAGGACAATGTCATCATTGAGGAAGTTGCCTTAGTGGATGTCTCAAACACAACTTGTTGAGTATCAGCCAGCTTTATGATAAAGGCAACTCAGTAACCTTCAACTCAGAAGCCTCTATTGTGACTAACAAAAGAAGCAACAAAGTGGTTCTCACTGGTGTGAGAAAATAAAATGTGTACCTAGCTGATTTCAACTCATCTAATGCAGAATCTGTTACTTGTCTTCTCAGTAAAGCAAGTCAGGATGAAAGTTGGCTATGGCACAAGAAGCTATCCCATTTAAACTTCAAGACCATGAATGAGCTAGTAAAGAAAGAACTGGTTAGAGGCATTCTTCTAGTGGAGTTTTCTAAGGATGGACTGTGTGATGCCTGTCAAAAAGGGAAGCAGATTAAAACATCATTCAGGAAAAAACTAGATTCAACAATTGAAGAACCTTTGCAACTGCTACACATGGATTTGTTTGGTCCAGTTAATGTGTTGTCCATCTCAAGGAAAAGATTTTTCCTAGTAATTGTAGGTGATTTCTCAAAGTTCTCTTGGACATATTTCCTAAAGTCTAAAGATGAGGCTAGTGAAATCATCATCATTCACATAAGGCAAGTCAATAATCATCGTGATTTCGAGGTTAGAAGAATCAGGAGTGAGAATGGAACTGAGTTCAAGAATTCAGTAATGAGAGCATTCTATGAGGAAAATGGGATTCTGTATGAGTTTTCAGCAGCAAGAACTCCACAACAGAATGGAGTAGTGGAAAGGAAGAACAGATCACTTATTGAAGCTGCAAGGATAATGCTTGAAGAATCTAAACTGCTAACATATTTCTGGGCTGAAGCTGTAAATACTGCATGCTACACTCAGAATATTTCCCTGGTTAATTAAGCAAGATGCATGACTCCCTATCAATTGTTCAAGAACAAGAAGCCAACTCCAAATTTTCTTCATGTATTTGGCTACAAATACTATATTCTGAGAAATCAAACTGATCAAAATAGGAAGTTTGATGCTAAAGCAGATGAAGGAATTTTTGTTGGATATGCTGTTGGTAAAGCATATAGAGTCTACAATCTAAGAACCAACATTATTGTGGAATCAATACATGTTGTGTTTGATGATAAAAAGATTGAAGGACTTCAAGATGGAGATTACCATGAGAGCCTCAAATTCGACATGTGGAGATGGTTAGTGATGACAGTGATGATGAAAGTGATCAAGAAACAGTATCAATGGATAATGTAGAAAAATCTACTACCAATGAAGCACAAAACTCAACATCTGTCGAGTTGCATAATGCTTCATCCGTCGGGAGGCAATCTGCGTTATCCGTCGGGAGACAACCAGCTTCATACGTTGGTACTCAAAATTCACCATCCGTCGGGTTATCAAAAGGAGCAGGAAGTCAGGATAGATCACCTATAGAAAGTTTTCCTTTCTCAAATCAAAGATCCACAAACTCTAGGGGAGTAACTAACAATCAAAACTCAATCACACATCAAGACAACAATGAGGCCTCTTCATCTAGAGCTAATCTACCTCAACAAAAGAAATGGACAAAAGATCACCCCTTTGAGCTCATAATTGGTGATGTTTCTTCTAGAGTTCAAACCAGGAGAGCAACTCAAGAAGAATGTCTATACAACAGCTTTCTTTCCAAGGAAGAACCAAAGAACGTAGAAGAAGCTTTGTTGGATCCTGATTGGATTTTAGCTATGCAGGAGGAGCTAAACCAATTTGAAAGGAATAATGTATGGAAACTGGTGCCCAAGCCTAAAGGAAAAAATCCAATAGACACCAAATGGGTAATCAGAAACAAGATGGATGAAAATGGCTTAATAGTCAGGAACAAAGCTAGATTGGTTGCTAAGGGCTATTGTCAACAAGAAGTAATAGATTTTGATGAAACATTTACTCCTGTTGCAAGACTTGAAGCCATCAGAATCTTCTTAGCCTATGCAGCCCATGCCAATTTCAAGGTCTATCAAATGGATGTCAAAAGTGCCTTTCTGAATGGAGATTTGGAGGAGGAAGTCTATGTCAGTCAACCTTCTGGTTTTGAAGATCCAAATTTTCCAGAACATGTCTATTATCTTTTAAAAGCACTTTATGGATTGAAGCGAGCACCTAGAGCCTCGTATGACACTTTATCAAAGTTCCTTTTGGAAAATCATTTCACAAAAGGTACTGTAGATAAAACTTTATTCTTTAGAAATGTTAATGGCTCTAGTATACTTGTTCAAATTTATGTAGATGATATTATTTTTGGCTCTACAGATGAGAAACTTTGCAAAAAGTTTTCCAAATTGATGCAAAGTAAGTATGTAATGAGTATGATGGGAGAACTAACTTACTTTCTTGGTTTGCAAGTTAAGCAAGTTAGTGATGGAATATTCATTAGTCAAACTAAATATATTTTTGATCTTTTAAAGAAGTTTGATCTAATGGATTGCACATCTGCAAAAACTTTCATGGCTACTGCAACTAAGCTTGAATTAAACACTACTGAAAAGTCTGTGGATATTTCATGTTATAGGGGCATGGTTGGCTCACTTCTGTACTTAATATCTAGTAGGCCAGATATAATGTTTGCTACATATTTATGTGCTAGATTTCAGGCTGATCCTAGAGGATCTCACTTAATAGCTATTAAGAGAATTTTCAGATATCTCAAGGGAACACCAAAACTTGGCATTTGGTACCCTAGAGATTTTGGTTTTGATCTAACTGGTTATTCAGATGCAGATTATGTAGGTTGTAGAATTAATAGAAAAAGTACAACTGGAACCTGTCAATTTCTAGGAAACAAGCTTGTGTCCTGGTTCAGTAAAAAGTAAAATTCAGTTTCTACTTCTACAGCTGAAGCTGAATATATTGCTGCTGGTAGTTGTTGTGCACAGATTTTATGGATAAATAAATCAATTGCTAGACTATGGTTTGCAAGTTGAGAGTATTCCTATTTTCTGTGATAACACAAGTGCAATTGCCATCACTGAAAATCTCGTACAACATTCAAGGACAAAGCACATAGATATCAAGTACCACTTCATAAGGGAACATGTAATGAATGGTACTGTGGAACTACATTTTGTTCCAAGTGAGAAGCAGCTTGCAGATATCTTTACCAAGCCACTGGATGAATCCACATTTTCAAGGTTGGTAAGTGAGTTAGGTATGCTTAATTATTCTTAAATCTAAATGAGATAATTTGCAAGTTAATATGCAGCCAGAAATTTAATTGATTTTTCAATCTTGGATGAAATTTTGGCCAAGTCAAAATTTACATCTCGACGGATGATCTTTAACCATCGAGTTTGATCATCCGTCAGTATACTATTTGCTAATAAAAATCAATTATTTTTCTGGAATATTTTATGACTCGACGGATAACAGTCTATCCTCATCCGTCGAATTGTCTTAATCTCAGCCGTTAATTCCCTGAACATTATCCATCGAGTATACTTACAGTTTGTAAGTATAACACGACAGATAATGGGTGGAATTTTTACAGTTTATTTTTAAATGGCTATTTTAGGCAATTTTAATTGGTTACTTTATTTTACTTTATTATTTTTAGCAATTATTTTTTAGTAGTATAAAAGTTTATTTCATTTCAATTGCTTTTCTTTTATCATTCTCAAATCAGCTGCTTCAATTTCTTTCTCTTTCAAAGCACTTACTCTTTCTCTTCAAGCTCTCATTCTCTAACAATGGCGCCCGTTGTCAAGATTATGTCTCAAACTAGGTTTATTTTTGATAAGAACAATTTCACTGCACTAGTAAACAAGGGTATTCAGCAATCTGGTGACTATCACAAGATGATGGACTTTGTGAAGAATTGCAAGCTTAACTATGCCATGCTGGAATCACCCACAATCGTTTGTGAAGTTATTGAAGAGATGTGGACCACTGCTACATACAACTCAACAGATAAGACAATCACACTCACCATTAAAGGTAAGGAATTATGTATCAATAGTGATGTTATAAAAGCATGTTTCAAGATTCCTAATAACACTGTGACCTCACCACACACTGACACTGATATAATCAATATGCTTAATTCCATGAACTATGCTCTTTCTACTTCTAAGTTAAGTGATATTAGGAGACTGGGCCTTAGGAAAGAATGGAGTTTTATGTGTGATGTAGTGACAAAGGTCTTTTCCGGTAAAGTCAGTAATTTTGATTCAATCAATATCTCCATGCTTAAAATGCTCTACATGCTAGTTACAGATAAGTTTTATAATTTCAATGACCTTGTTTTGTTTGAGTTGGGTTTCAAACTAGGAGAGTTAAATAAGAGAGGTAAGAATGTGTATTATGCTAAATTCTTTATGATGTTAGCTAACCATCTCTCTGAGGGTATTGTGCTTGAGAACCCTAACAACAAATTAGATTGTTGGGTTCAAGAGAGAAGGCTCATTGCAGATTTGAATAGGGCCAATCATCACAAGGAGGTACCACTGTTCTATTTCCCTGTAATGGAAGTACCTCAGGTAAGTGAGGTAAGTTCATCTATTCCTACGACTATTCCAACCTCACTAATTTCTTTGAGTTCTAGTGTGGCTATGACAACTGTGTCAATGACCCAACAGTTGCCTACTTAAGCTACCAAACCTGCAAATATTTCAAAACCCAAATCAAAGAAAGCCTCCTCTGGTATATCTCAAAAGATGCTAGTTGCAAAATCCACCAAAACCAAAGAGACGAGTGTGAAGGTGGGTAAGACAGGTGAGGAAAGGGGTGAACATAAAAGAAACCCTAAGGATAAGGATAGAGAGTTGAGTGGTTCCCAGCCTAGCCACACTGCAGTTTCCCAACAAACTGCAGCGCTTAAAAAGGATAAAAGCTCATTTCTAGCTGCATCCTCCCAAAAGGATATAGTTATTGAACAAAGCTCTCAACCAAGAGCACAGACCAAAAGGGTTCGGGACACAAGCTCACCCCAAACTTTTGCCAGAAAGAAGAAATCTAAAACACTTGGGGATGCACAAGGTACACACACTGTGCAAACTGGTGCTAAAGACACAGTCACTGCACCTTCACTAATTCAGTTTGATGTGACTCCAATAAATACGGAGTCACAGCCAAATTCTCTAGTAATAGAAGCACCTCAAACACCAAACTCACCCACAAACTCACTGGATGTGGATATGATAAACACATCAATTCCTGATTCCCCTTCTTTAACTTTGTTGGGGAAGCCAAAATCTAGTGCAAGTGAGCATCATCTTTTAGATGATTTGTTGGCTCACTTGGCCATTCTTTCAGGAACTGTTGAATCATCTGTGCCCAAAATATCTTCAATCAGCACAGAGTCCACAATAGTTTCCATTCCTAGTTCATTCATTTCTACTCTCTCGATGGATATTGCTCATCCGTCGAGTAGTGATTGTATCCCGACGGATAAGCTTAACAGCAGTTATCCGTCGGATAGCAAAACCACTCACCCGATGGATATCACTCATCCGTCGAGTATCTCTGCACAACTTCAAACTTCATTTATTTCAAGTGTAGAAGAATTAGTGGTTGTACAGTCACTATTAGGATTGAGAGAGAAGAGTGTTTGAGTGAGAGTCTGGGTTACTCTCAGGAAAAAGGAGAGGAAATGAGTGAAATTATGCAATCCATTTCTTTAGGATTGGCAAAAGAAAGTGAGAGGAGTCCCACCTTAGAAGGTGAAGGTGAGGGTGTGAGGGTGGGGAGCCAGGGTGAGACCCTGATGCAACAAAAGAGAGAAAATGAGAGAAATGCAGATACTGGAGCTATAAGGATGTATGTCATTGCTATTGAGTCAATGAATATCCAGGATGCAGACAGGGAGGGACTATCTCAGCAACCTAAAGCTGTTATAAATTCCACCTCGATGCTAAGGCATTTACTCACCCTGTTCTAGCTTATCAACTTCTAGCTAAACAGGGCAATGATAATGCAGAAAAGATGCTCAATCTGGTGCATACCACACAGTCTATGATAAGAGCTAAGGATGTCATCACAGCTTTGCCCTCTACAGCTGGTGATGTGGATTATGAGACTGGTGGCTCAGCTGATTTCTTTGCTAATGAAAGTGGGGATAGTGAAGATGAAGCAATGGACATAGGGGGAGAAATAAGTTCCAGTTCAAGATCAAGTATGCCATCATGGGCATTTTCAAAGCACTGTGATGAACACTACTTCAAGACAACCCTGATCCAACTAATCAATCAGACAAATACTGCTCTTCAAACCACTTCAAATGCCACCACCAAGAAGCTCCTTCAGGCATATCTAGCCTCTCTACAACTTCAAAAAATTCAAGGCTTCCAACATGCTAGGGATGTAAACACCATCAAGGGTGATATTGAGGAGATGAAGAAGGCCATTTCAGACAAGATGGATTCTAAGCTTCTAGAAACTATAATGCTTGACATCAAGAGGCAATTAAGGAAAAATTCTGATCTTGCAACCAAAATAGATGCCTTGGATACAAGAATGTCAGCCATGGAAGCATCTTAAACAGCCATTCATCTTCATCAAGCCCGATAGACAGATTTACTTCAAAAACTGGTGGCTGTTCAAACCCCCTCATCTACTCAACTTGATGATAACAAAAAGGGGGAGAAAGGACCAAGTGAGGGGGAGAAGCTTCAAATTCAAATCAGTAAAGTAATTGTGCCTTCAATTACTATCTCAAAGCCACTAGTTACAGACAGTATAGATCTGATAAATGCAGCAACTTCCAACATTAGAGCAGCTAAAATGAAGCAGTTGAAGCCAATCAACTGGGAGAAGATTGATGAGGATATACAAAAGAAGTTTGGACTAGTCAAGGAGCCAGTAAAGTCATCCATCCATCACTCTCAAGTCAAGCAAATTTCTGTGAATGAGATGAGCATGAACTATCTGAAAAGGGGACAGTCATCCTGCATCAAATCTCCAGAGGCTGAAATAATTCTGAAACCAAGGGTGAATTATCCAAAATTATCATTGAAAAACCCTTTGGATACTGTGTATGAGACACCTAATCCTGATGAAAAGAAGCTTCTGTCAAGATCAATTGCTTTCTACAAAGATCCAGCTGATTCAGCTTTGAAAAAGAGAATTGCTAAAGTTTTCAGGAATGGGAAAATAATTTGTGTAGACACCCTCAATTTGCTGAAGCAAAGAGAGAAGAAAAGGCCAGATTGAAGCAGGAAAAGAAGCAAGCTGCTCTAGATGCTAAAAAGGCTAAACAAAAGAAAGAGCAAATTGCTATCTTGACCAAGCTACATGCTGTAAATTCATCACAACAAATTCCTGCTCAGCCATCTGAAATCATTGAATCTCAAGATCCAGAGAAGCAAGTTGAACAACAGAAGAAGTCTCCAAGAATCAAAGAATTGTCTAAAAGAACCAAAAGGAAACTGGACATTGTTGATAAGGAATTGGAGAATCAGTTTCCCAAGGAATCCACTCCAACTACAACTCAAACATCAAAACCCTCTGTGGTATTTGAAGATATCAAGGTGGTGGATCCTTACAGGAACATTCATGGTGAACCTATTGTGCCTAAGGATGAGCCAATAGAATGGGAGAACATACCAATTCCTGACTTCAATCTGCCAATCCTTAACAAGCCAAAGAGAACAAAGTCAAGAGCAGTCAAGAAACCTCTCAAATCCAAATCTCTAGTCAAAGCTCAATCTAAAGTCAACGAAGGAGATTATACGTACTTGTGTGACATCAAGGAGTTTTTTGATCTAAACCTCTATCTAGATGAACTAGATGAAGTGAGAGGAATTGATGCATACAGAAACCTACCTGAAAGGTTAGTGTTCAAGTACAAGGGAGGAAAGGAGATTCAATAGCCACTTCACAAGATCCTTCAAGAAAGCCAAGCTGTACTGATTAAGGTTTATTCATCTTTCAAGAAGAACTTTGGGTTCAATGTTACTCCAAGAAGATTGGTACTGAAGAAGATTGAAGAACTAAGGAGTGTTAGAGCTAAAGATGCACTCCCAAAGACTCTAATAATCCCTTACACAGGGAGAAGAGTGCATCTAAGGCCCTACTGGCTGATGGAGTTCATGGATGACAAAGGAGTGAGAAGATTTTTCAGATTAAAAGACCAATTGAGCATCTCTAGCAATGAGACTCTCTTGGAAATGCAAGAAACGCTAAATCTCTCAGAATCTGATGAACTGAAATTCCACAGGCAGCTCCAAAATCATATTGAAGAAAATAACAGAAAGCTTGGAAAGAGATCCAGACTTTCAAGGAACTAGATAAATCTGCTCAGGCTAGAGGAGCACCTTGAAAATGACTGTGAGCTAAACTTTGTACATTTTGTTAATTGAAGCACTTTTTAGTATTATCTACTTTCTTTTAAAGTTGTATTTTTAGGGTGTTTTATTATCATCAAGTATCTCTTAATTTATGGATACAATTCCAGTAGACATAAATTGGGGGAGATTGTTGTGTATATGTTGTGTACTTGATGATTTCATGTACAAAACACCTTGGTAGATTTTACTTAGTGAAAATATAGCACTTGATGGATAAGGATTATAGTCCCGACGGATAACTCATTTTAGTCCCGAAGGATGATGACTTATTATCCATCGAGTGATTAGCTTATCTAACAATAAGTCTGTAGCACATTTCTGCATACACATTATTTAAAATCTGTAGTAGTACTTAAGTCATGTTGACTTTAACTAGATATGCAGAATATGTTGATTAATTGTACATAGATGATGTCTTGTAATTCTGCATAAATGAAATGAAGTCAAGTGCCTGATTGCTACCCAACAGATAAACAACAATGAATTCGACGGATGATCAACAACCCGACAGATGATCATTAACTCGACGGATGATCATAAACTCGACGGATAAAGAATTCAAATATCTGTTGACAGTCACATGCGTCGAGTGTATGCAAATGGAATGTGGTAGCCTATTCAACTGGGTTTTCGAGAACAAAGAAGCATTTCCATTTCCATGCTATTATGAAGATATTCAAAGATGCTGGAATAGAGTAATGAAGTAGCATTGTATTAGACTTGATAGTTTTTATTTTATTATCTTGTCTTATTGCTTTGTAATCTTGGTGATATATAAACCAAGAAGCAGCAAATAGTATAGTAACTAAGGAACTAAGAAACCCAAAAAGAAAGAGAGAAACATTTGTAAGTTGTATTCTTAGCATTTCTCTCATTCTTAGTTGTTATCATTTTATAAGCAGCTGTGAACTTTTTGCACACAGAGTTCTCTCGATATATATTATATATCTCTGGTGGAATCATTCAAATCCACCAGAAAGTTTTTAAAGACTCTTGTTTTTAATTACTTGTGTTTTGATTCATTTGAAGAAACTATTCCGCATTCTGCTAATCAATTCACACTTATATATATTTGAGTTAGAACATTTTTATTCAAGAAAAAGTTTCAAGAATTTCATTCAACCCCCCTTCTGTAATTCTTGTTACATTGTTAAGGGACTAACATAGCTTTAGATCAGTCTTGTTATCAGGCATGAATTTATCACAAGTGATCTTCTCATAGATTGGGGAATATTGTTGTGCAAAACATGCCTTAACATAATAAGAATAAGTCATATTGACAAACCTAAGATTTAGTTGACTTGTAATTTTTATGAAATATGTAATGGTATTTCTTGAGTCTGTAAAAATGTTGAAGAAGACTAGAATGGAGTATTTTTCAGTAAATAACCAACAAGCTAGGAATAAATCTCTGAAAGAAGATCAAGCCTGATCATGCCTCCGAATGGACATAAATAGCTTGGTGAAGAATATTGTTGTAGATTGAAAAATGTTCTAAGTTAAATGTCAGGAAGTCATAGATCAAGGAATATCAAGAAGTATATCGAGAAGTTAACTTAGCCTGTAGAGAAGTCACTTTACTTGTAGAGAAGTCACTTAACTTGTAGAGAAGTCAGTTTGGCCTATAGAGAAGTGGAGATGTCGAGAAGTCATTTTGGTATGAGAAGTGGAGATATCGACAAGTCATTTACACATGTAGAGAAGTAGAGATATCGATAAATCATTTACACATGTAGAGAAGTGGAGATATTGACAAGCCATTCTACATCGCGATACAAACATCTCTATACACTTTGAAGATCTCGATAATAACTTCAATTACAGAATGCACATATCCTGAAGCTTTAAAATTATTCGTCAACAAACCATTTATCACTAAAATGGAAAGTGTATAAATGCAGTTTGAAGAATGTAAGCTCAAGGGTCAAGATGAACTGGACAAAGGAGTAGCAGACCTGGAAAAATGCATGCAGATTTGCAGAACTTAAAATAGAAATAGATGAAAGGATTTTTAAAAATATGTTAGTTTATTTTAGTGCAATTTTTTTAAACTGTGCATGTTGATCTATAAAACATGTCACGGGTCCTTAGTTCCAGTTGCAACATAACATGTATATTTTCTTGTATTCTCTCAAGAAGTTGAAGCCATGTTCTGAAATATCAAGAACTTAGATTTTGTAGCACAACCTATTTGATTTTTAATATAAAATTCTAGTGAGTTTTGATAATTTTTTCCCTTTTTTTTATAGTCATTTAATTATCACTATAAAGCATTTAGTCTGTGAAGTTCAAGTAAGCCAAACAAATAACTTGATTTCTTGAAAACACTCAAAAAGTTTTTAAGTAAGAAAAATGAAGAAACACACATTCACCCCTTCCTCTCTATGTATATCATACCTAACAATCAATTTTGTACCTTGGGTCAAGGAAGACAGTTGTCTACATAAATTAAACAAATGAGGCACATTTTTTTGAGAATAACGAAGATGTAAATCCTCCTAAATTTGTTTAGGAATTGTCATACAAACTACACTTTTACGTATATGAGAAAGGGAGTTCAATATCCAGGATATTACTAGATCGTCGCTACACATCCATAACGATAATTGAGTTGAGTCTGCATCAGGCTTTGGTTGAGATCCATCAATGAATTCAAGATTTAGGTTAACAGATATTGTTATTGAAACAAATCGACTCCAATGATGATAATTATGTTCATTGAGTACTTCACTGACGAGTGATAAACCATGATGATCTGAAATGCTGAGATAGTATGAATGGTTTATGTCAATTACTTTGACGCCCCCAAATCCGGGGTCAGAGATTTAGGAGGCCACGAATCCTATTTAAACACTTATCTTGAACAACAATATAAATAACTATACATCTATGACCCCACACATACCGTTACAAACACACACACTGGTTATTGTCTTGGAAATGAAATAATACATTACTAGAGTTCTTAGATCCATAAAGTGATAGTTGTTATAAACAAAATTAATAAAGTCTTTCCATGGATATAACCTTTATTTAAGGTTAGACTGGCAACCAAATAAATGTTTGTTCATAAATATCTTACATAAGTCGTACTTATATATGAGTAGAACCAAAAAAATTGAAAATTAAACCGGCTCATATGTTCTACCTGTGACACTACCCCAAAAAATCTACGGAAGAGCTGCCCATTTCCAACGCGCTTCCGGACTGTCAGCTTTTTGGTCGGCATCTTGGTTAACTATTGTGTTATAACATTTTAAGGAAATAAGTGTGAGCTATATTACCTAGCAAAACAATCAACAATGTGAAAAGACTATTAACGAAATTATAGTATTTCTGTATAAGGATATTTATTTATTCGAAAGTAGTTTTCGTGGTGATACATACCTCTTTTCGAAAAAAGTCTTTTATTGACTCATTTAGTCTGTGAATACCTTTCTAGTAAACCCAACACCTAGGCTTGGGTTACGGTATTGCATATCAATGCCAATTGGAAGAATACGACATTTACCGGAGCCTCTACTATACGATGATCATTCATATTGCAGAATATTATCATTGTTCTCTACTAGTAGTCTCCCTATAACACAAAGTACTGAAGTCTACCCCTCTTTTGTCCTTGAATAATCCTTTTATCTATTTGGAATTCAAACTATGTCGAAGTTCTCCAAGCGTTTTGCTTGTTGATAGGCACAGCTCATCTCAGATATGTATATATGTACTTTCGAGAATTTTCGGAGGAAGTGTCAAGATAATGTGAGTTGACTATTGTCAACAGATAAATAATTAAGGGGGAGTTTCTTTTAACATCATCGTCAAATTAGTTAAAATAGATCGAAGTAATATTTTTCGAAGATTGGATAATATCAGAATGATTTTCTAAAATTCAAAAACTATTTTTAAATAGGATTTATAATCTTCAAATCATATAATATCATTTAATAAATATTTAATAATTAATAATAAATATTAAATAATTAAACCTCGAATAATTCTAATTTAAATGAATATTTGAAATAATATTCCCCAACATTTTATGTTTAAGTAAATAGCTAATATCTTAAATAAACATTAAATGTCTAAAATTAATAATTAAGTAATCGTCTAAGAATACTTCTTCTTTTAAAAAAAATATTTGAAATAATATTCATCGTTTAAATAAATAATATAAGTTAAGGGAATACGATCTTTGAAAATCGTTTTAATAAAAGCTCGAGGTAATTAATAGTTCATATGAGGACATCGAGTCCCTTGGAATAAAAATAGTTACGGACTTTATTCTTTCCAAATATTTGCAGAATACTTCTAGGTTTTAAAATAATTTATACTAACCGACTCTCGATTTACAGTATATATACCACGATACTCGCTAGCGTTGACATATAATACGATACATGCTTTATCACAAACATGCGTAAATGCAGTAAATCATGGCAGCATGCGTATATGCAGTAAATCATTTTCACAATACAACAGTAGTCTTGAGTAGAGTTTGTAAACTTTCTTGGGGTTTCGAGGTGGAGGGTGCTTTCGAGTTTGTTCGGTAATCTTTAAAAAACAACATTATCGTTGCGTTAGTCCTTATTCATATTTAACGTCGCTTGTTAAATACGTAACATTTTATAATCGAATAACGCGACTCATCCTACTCTCGTCATTTCATTAAATCATGAATATTCAACCTCGATTTAGATTCTTAATCCTTTCGTCCATTTTACTTATTCATTTTACAAGTTGGCTCTTTTCACGATTTTTACGGAATTTTACTCGCGCGACCTCGGCTCCGACATTTTTATAAAATTGAACAATTAATATTTTAACTTAAAATTTTTATGGAATCTTATTTACTCAATATCCCAATATATTTTAAATTTTCATGACTTTTGAATAATTTTAAGTCTGTCCTTTATACTCCCAAAATTCATAATTCGTAGCAGTTTTTGTCACGTAAATCACGTTTACTAAAACGGACCTAACTTTTGAACCGTAAATCAAAATCAAGTGATTCAAGAACCTAAACGATAATTAAGACAATCCCTATAAGAGTATTATCTTTAAATAAAATATAGTTTACATATTCTGTAATCTACAGAAAATTAAGTTGTCGTGAATCAGGCATTATAACAACGTTACGATTACGATCCACGGTTCATTTTAACACTACTACACTACCAATCATCCAACAATCAACAATCCATCAATTGACTACTTATTCATCTCAATAAATAAAGGTATTGTATTCACCAACATCATCTTTACCAACCAATTCATTAACAACAACCAAATCAACATAATACTACTACAACTCTATCCTATATTCCATATTCATGCTTTTTTTGAAAAGTTCATAACTAAACAAAGTTTGTAAGAAGGTTTTATACCTTTATTGGGTTCTTGGAAGTCTCTCCTTGGATGGATGATTCTTGATATACTCTTGGGTGTGCTTAAAGATCCTAGATCATCCAAGAAATCAACAAAAATAACTTGAAGTTACTATTTGGTTACTATTTATCATCATCTTTATCATTTTATTTACCTAGAAAAAACTCAAGAGAGCATGATTAAAGATCTATCTTACCTTATTTTGATAATATGGAAGCTTGGGAATTAATTGTAGAAGTTTTCCATGGCTTGATCTTGGGTCTTGCATTTTGACTCCTTCCTTTTTAGCTAAGGGCCGAATGAAGCTTTGAAATAGGGGGAGTTGTTTTGATGCTTGCTTGATTGCTTAAGTGTAGGGTGATATTATGACCATATTTATAATATGTTATGTTTATAAATCAAGAAGCATAGCTTTATTTTCTAAACCTACAAGCTAGGCTAGTACAATACATATCCCTTCTACTATTCATCCCATCAACTAACTATGCTTCTTAGTAAGAATACTATTTGATTACCAATCCATGATTGCATTTTATATTAATTAGTTTGAATGGATTTCATGGGGTTGAATGGGTTTATTTCTTTAATTCATTCACTTATGTACTTACTTGGTCGCTTTCTCGTAATCATGGTAAATCCTCGTAAGTGATTCGCGGGGTAATCATTTCTTATAAATCCTTATTTTGTAATCTTTTACTTGGGTTTTATTCATAGGATTTTAAATCCTTGATCATAACGTGATTATCGTATTCCTCGATAGTTCATAAAATAAGGTCGTTTTGAAGTATTAGTTTTTTCGAGAACTAACGACTTTTACATACACTCATTTGGTACGTATAATCATAATATCAACTCGAAAACTAAATTTACATACCTTAACGTAGTGTGGGCTAAAAAAAATTCCTCAATCTCCAGGATTACAATTCATTCATTCATCATTTTACAAAGTCTCAAAAATTTGGGTTATTAAAGTATTCCCCCTTAAAAGGATTACGTCCCGGAATCAAATTGAAAACAAGCGGGGATATTTTTCTTTCATTGGGTCTTTTGTTTGCCATGTTGATTCTTCAATATTCTGGTTCCTCCACAAGACTCTCACTAACTTGACAGTCTTGTTCCTTAGTACTTGTTCCTTCTGGTCTATTATCTTCACCGGTTGTTCTATGTAGGCTAAGTCCGGTTATAGGTCTACCTGTTCGTATTTTATCACGTGTCACTCATCGGCATAATACTTTCTCATCATTGATACATGGAACACATTGTGTACTAGGTGCAATTTAGGAGGCAAGGTGAGCTCGTAAGCTAGAGGTCTTATTCTTTTCAAGATTTCAAATGGCCTAATAAATGTGGGGCTCAGCTTCCCTTTATTTCTAAAACCTCATTACTCCTTTTTATGGAGACACTTTTAGTAGCACCGAATCTCTCAATTCATATTCTTTATCCTTTTTGGTCTGGTCGGCGTACTTCTTCTCTCTATCTTGAGCCACTACCAGTCTCTTTCTGATGAGTCCCAAAGTTTCTCGCGCTTGTTGGACCAATTCGGGTCCTAGAATCTTATGTTCTCCCACTTCATCCAACACAAGGGAAAACGACACTTTATTCCATAAAGAGCTTCATATGGGGGCATTCATATGCTTGCGTGGTAGCTATTGTTGTGGGAAAACTCAATCAGAGGCAAGTGGTCATTCCAACTTCCTTTAAAGTTAATTGCACAGACTGTTAGCATATCTTCTATAGTCTGAATGGTCCTTTCACTCTGCTCATCTATTGGTGGGTGGTAAATCGTACTCATGTTTAGTCTAGTGACTATGCCTTCTTGAAAGCTCCACCAAAATCCGGAGTTAAACCTTGGATCCCTGTCCGACACTATGGAGACAGGTACTCCGTGTCTCACTATAATCTTCTTTAGATAAATATCCACCAACTTGTCCACTATATATCTCTCGTTGATAGGAAGGAAATGCGCGGACTTAGTCAGCCTATCTATAATAACCCACATGGAATCGTGATTCATTATAGTCCTAGGTAGGCCCGTCACAAAAATTCATGGCTATATGCTCCCATTTCCATTCAGGAATTTTTAGGGGCTGTAATGGTCCAATCGGTCGCTGATATCCAGCTTTCACTCTCTGACAGGTCAATCACTTGATGACCTATTCTGCTACATCTCTTTTCATGTTAGGCCACCAATAATATTCCTTTAGGTCACAATACATCTTTGTACATTCTGGGTGGATTGAATATCAAGGGTTGTATCCTTCACGCAATAGTTTGTCATTTAGTTCCTAAATATTTGGAATCCAAATTCGGGATGTATATCATATGATCCCTCTCGCATCTTTCTCACATTTGATCTCTTCTCTTTTCAGTGATTCTCGTTCCTCACTCATCTTATTTTCCTATCACGGTCATATTTTCTCGGCTAATTCCGGTAGTAACTTGATATAAAATAATCTATCGGATCCTTTACCAGTTATTTTGATTTTGATCTCCATCTTCTCGAACTCCTTGACTAACTCCTCAAAGGTCATTATTGTCTTAAGTCTTTCTTTTCTATTTCTATTGAGGACGTCAACCACCATATAGGCTTTACTCGGGTGAGACTGGATTTTACAATCGTAATCTTTTATTATTTCTAGCCATCTCCTTTGTGTCATGTTCAGTTCTTTCTGGGTGCAGATTTACTTAAGGCTCTTATGGTCTGTGTAAATCTCACAGTTTTCTCCATACAGGTAGTGCCTCCAAATTTTCTAGGTAAATATAATATCTGCAAGCTCTAGATCATGCGTGGGGTATCTTATCTCGTATTTCTTCAATTTACAAGAGGCATATGGAATTACTTTCCCATGATGCATTAGCACACATCTTTATCCTTTATGCGAGGCATCGTTGTAGATCACAAACTCTCACTTTCCATCGAACAGCGCGAGCACTAGTATAACACCCTCCAAATCCGGGGTATAGATTTGGGGCATTGTTAATAACATCTACAAACTAAACCTGCACAAGCGGAATATAAAAATAATAATTACCTAGAACTACTACTACTCAGGATCTTTTAAGGTTAAGAGTTGAAAACAAGAACCACACACTAACTTTATTACAACCCAAATAAAACAATATGTCTCAAGAACTCTCTTTGTTACAAAACTTTATTCTATCTACATTCTTACCACACAACTTTTATTCAAACTACACCAAACTTTTATTCAAACCATAATACTACTTATCCTGTTACACCTGATCCGGTAACTCAAAGCTCTCTTCAGGGATAGGAAGGAACACCCTTGGTATAAGGAGGTCCCGATGCTTGACTCGCTTCTTGACAACGCGGGTCCTGATGGGTTTCATTTTCTACCTTAACTGTAAAATAATAGGAATAACAATAAAAGAGGATGAGCCAAAATTGCTCAACAAGCCTGCAACAATATATACATAGTATAAAGAGAGAAGTATAAATGAATCTATAATATGGTAGTTTAAACAATCATTTGAATCTGTATAGGATAATAATTTGCCAACACTAGCGAGTGCCAAATGAACAAGACTGAAAATAAGAACTAACTATGCACTATAACCTGCTGATCAGTCAGGATACAGTGCGGATCTATACCCAACTGCATAGACCCGACCAACATAAAGAGTACTCAGGCAACCACGGCCTATTAATTAATGGTCTGGGTAAAATCCAGCCCGTATAGTAACCATCCAGTCCAAGGTGTAGCATCCGGAAATATCGGAATGCTTTTGATATATCTCAACACCAGGATATATCAAAGTATATGTAACAAGGGTAAAAGTATTGGAATATGAATAAAGGATTTAATGAACTGGGAGAAATCAAGAATCGAAATGAAATAGAAACAAGAATCAGTAACTGGTATAGTGTTTATGAACAAGAATTATCAAAGTGTAACTGATATGGAAAATAGGATATAATTCACTATTCTGAATTTAGAATAGGGGAAAAACTTGCCTTGCGCCTACTTAACCTGGTTCAACTCAATACCTTCGGTCTCTAGCTTGCTCTGCCTTGCTGACACTGAACAAATCATAGAAAGATAATCGTTTAGATAACTTACTATATACGTGTACCACGAATTAATTCTACGCAACCCTATCAGTTTACCCATGCGTTTCTATCTGACTCGCATATATACACATATATAACTATATAGCACGTAAGGTTCACATAACCACGTAAAGCACATAGCACATAAAGCACATAATTGATTTTTAGACTTATAATTATTTTTAGAATCGATACTAGACTCATATTTATAATAACTAACCCTATCTAATTTTGTTACAATTTTTCGGGATTTATTTGACTCGATTCTACCCCTAATAGGGCCTATGAACAATTAATTATCATAAGACCACTCTCTTCTGGAAGAAATTATAACTTACAATTATTTTTATTGGATTCGTTTCATTTTTCCGAGTCTATGGGTCTTCGTTTTGCTTAAATCGGACTAACGGTTTAATTATTATGAATTAAACAAGATTTAATTAATTAATAATTAATTATAAATAATTCGTTATAATTAAATAACCCTTAATTACATTTTTAAATAATTAATTAATAATTATTGTTTTTTAAAATAATTAATCCCTAATTATTAGGGTTAATTACAATTTATTACAATTATTTGCAAATGATTATTACTTATTCGATTAGATCGATTATTTATAATTAAACAATCGATACAATTAACTGATACGCTATTTATCGAACAATTACTTATCACTCGAATTATAATCTAACTCAATGATTAAATACTCGTATAAGTACAAGCTACTCGCGATTCTAGATTACTATCGAATTGTAATTATTATTACTATACCTATACGATTAATTAATCAATTAACTATCGGTAGTTAATTATACGAAACGAACAATTATTATGATATTCTTCGAATAAACTATCGCTCGACTAATAATTCTAATTATCGAATTACTACTCGTATAAATACGAATTACTCGTAATATTACTAATTATCGGATTATTAATCATATTATTGAATCTTTATTTATTAATTAATTACCTAATTATTAATTAATTAACTAATTATTAATTAATTAGATAACTAATAAATAATTAGATAAATAATTAAATAATTAATTAAATAATTAAATTCAAATTTCTAAATTAATAAAATAATTTAGAAATTAATTATAATATTTTTCAGAATTTAAAACTAATTTTAATTAATTTTTAGAATTACTAAAACTAATTTCTGATTTTAGAAAAATAAAATAAATATTAAAAAAATCAGAAACACAACAACAGGTTTCAGGGTTAGGGTTTTTGGATCAACCCCAGGTCGAAACCGGGTTAAAAACCGGGTCGAACCCGGGTTATCGGGTCACGAAGAACATCACCGCGGCTCCGCCGCCGGTGATCGTTCCAGTACGAAAACGACGACCAAACATCGTGATTCCAGTCGATTTCTTCTGGGTTTTCAATCCCCAACATCTCTGGACCACTCCCTTTTCTTCATCTTCGTCGTTCCGTCAAGAACGTCGCCGGAAAACGTAGAACAGCGGCGGCGACGTCGTTCTCCGACGAGCACGAAAACCTCAACCAAAATCTACGAAACCGGTGTCGTTCGACTGTAAACTCAACGATCTATTCATTCCCCACATCATAACAATCAAACAATCAGCCATAATCAAAACCCGAATTCGAACAATAAACCCGAATATACGAATTAAAAATCGATTAAACTAACAACAAAAACGATTACATAATTGAAAACTACAATCAATAAGCTTCAAAACGGATACTTACATGACTGATTTGGTTAACAAAATCACGATCAAAATCCGGTTTGATTCTCTGCCCTGTTCTTCACCAACAAACCCTAATTCTTGATTTTTCTGAATTTTATGATTTTTTTATTATTAATTACTAATTAATTAACAGTAAATCAGCTATTTATATTTATGAAAATAATACCCCCAAATAAAATTAAGGGGCTAATTACACTCCTAACAAAAATATTTGGCCCCAATTTTTATAATTTGTGGGTATTAATAATAAATTTTTAAATATCCAATAAATACAAAATTAATGTCAAAAATTCCCAAAAATTGTGAATATTACAAAAATGCAAAGAAAAATGATTTATGATAATTTTATGATCATATAAAAATAAAAATGTGATTTTTGTGGGGTTTTTGGTACCTGAAGGGGTCCGGAAAAGTCGTTTTTCGCGAAAAAGGTAAATTTGTAAAACGTCTAGGGGTTCAGAATAGCGATATAGTATAGGGCATTTTTGGCAAAATAGGGCCAATGATTTTGTTTGAAATATGGGCTTTTAAAACATGGTTTTGAGCTGTACGGGTTTTGATATAAAATATATAACTTACGATAAAACACTCATTAAATATCCAAAACACGTTTGGATCAAAACAGACAACACGTAGCACATAGCAGTTAGGGTTTAATGACTCAGCATATTTAATCACATAATAATACACATAATTTATCTTTATTATGATGTAATACAAGCGTAATTTCTCGGTCGTTACATTCTCCCCCCTTAACAGGATTCTGTCCTCAGAATCATACTATGCAAACAACTGAGGATACTTTTCTAACATTTCACTCTCGAGCTCCCAGGTTGATTCTTCAACCACTGGGCTTTTTCACAAAACTCTCACTAATGACACAGACTTATTTCTTAATACCCTCCCTTGTCGATCTAGAATTCTTATCGGCTGCTCTACATAAGATAAATCTTCCTGAAATTCTATCGGCTCATACATGTCTTGTATCAGGGTTGTACTTCTTAAGCATAGATACATGAAATACGTTGTGAATATGCTGCATATGCAGCGGTAAAGCTAACTCGTATGCAACCTTCCCAACTTTCTTCAAAATTTCAAACGGTCCAACGTAGCGAGGTTTCAATTTGCCTTTGTTGCCAAACCTGGTTAATCCCTTCCATGGTGATACCTTTAACAATACATGCTCTCCTTTCTGGTAGTCCATATCTTTTCTGGATAGATCTGCATACTTACGTTGTCGATTCTGCGCTGCTTCAAGTCACTTCCGTATAAGTTCTAATTTTTCCTTGGTCTGCTGAATCAGTTCTGGACCTAGAATCTTACGTTCTCCAACCTCATCCCAACAGGTAGGTGATCTGCACTTTCTTCCATATAAAGCTTCATAAGGTGGCATCCCGATACTCGCTTGATAGCTGTTATTTTAAGAAAATTCCACTAGCGGTAAGTGCTCGTCCCAATTGCCTTCAAAGTCTATTGCGCATACACGTAGCATATCTTCGATTGTTTGAATTATCCTTTCTCTTTGCCCGTCCGTTTGCGGATGATAATCCCTACTCATGTTTAACTTCGTTCCTAGACATTCTTGGAATTGTCTCCAAAATCTCGAATTAAAACGGGGATCTCGATCCGATACAATCGATACGGGTACTCCATGACGCATTACGATTTCCTTGAGATATAAGTGCACCAACTTGTTCAGTGAAAATCTTTCGTTGATCGGGAGAAAATGTGATGATTTCGTCAATCGATCAACAATAACCCAAATTGCATCGTGAATTGCTTTCGTCCTAGGAAGTCCCACTACAAAATCCATAGCTAAGTGTTCCCATTTCCATTCTGGAATATCTAGTGGCTATAGTAGTCCGCTCGGGCGTTGATGTTCAGCTTTCACTCTTTGGCACGTATAACACTTGCTAACCCATTCCGCTATCTCTTTCTTCATATTCGGCCACCAAAAGTTTTCCTTCAGGTCTCTGTACATCTTTGTGCTTCCGGGATGAATAGAATATCTTGAACTATGAGCGTCTTGCAAAATTTCCGCTTTCAATTCCGGTACGTTAGGTATCCAGATCCTTGAAGCAACACGAAAAATTCCTTTAGTATCCTTTTGACTGGTAATCTCTTCTCCCGTTAAATTGTTGATATCCTGGTCCATTACTTCTTCCTGACACCTTCTTATTTTCTCCAATAGTTCTGGCTGAAAAGTCATAGCGTAATTCATTTCGGTAGAATTTTCTGGCACACAAACTTCAATCTCCAATTTATCGAATTCCTTGATTAAGTCTTCTGAAGATGTTAACAGGTTCAATCGTTCCTTTCGACTTAACGCATCTGCTACTACATTGGCCTTGCCTGGATGATAATTGATTGAAACGTCGTAATCCTTGATTAATTCTAGCCAACGGCGCTGTCGCATATTGAGTTCCTTCTGAGTGAAAATGTACTTCAAACTTTTATGATCCGTATAAATCTCACATCTTTCGCCATATAAGTAGTGTCTCCAAAGCTTTAATGCGAACACAATTGCTGCTAGCTCGAGATCGTGTATCGGATATTTCTGTTCATGCGGCTTTAACTGTCTGGAAGTATATGCGATCATGTTCCCATGCTGCATCAAAACACATCCAAGTCCTCGATACGAAGCATCGCTGTATATGACAAAGTCTCCTTGTTCATCAGGTAACACAAGCACAGGTGCAGTTACTAGTCGATTCTTCAATTCTTGGAAACTGGCTTCGAATTTCTCGTTTCATTCGAACTTTTCGTTCTCTCGCGTCAACTTCGTCAATGGTGTGGCTATCTTTGCAAAATCTTTAACGAATCTTCTATAATAGCTTGCTAATCCCAAGAAACTTCTGACTTCTATCAGCGTCTTTGGTCTTTCCCAATTTAAAACAGCTTCAATCTTTGCTGGGTCCACTTGAATTCATTCAATACTAATGATGTGTCCTAGAAACTACACTTCCTTCAGCCAAAATTCACATTTTGAAAATTTCGCATAGAGTTGCTCCTTTCGTAACGTCTCCAATGTCGTTTTTAAGTGGGCTGCATGTTCTTCTTCTGTCTTTGAATAAATCAAGATGTCATCAATAAATACAATGATAAACTTATCCAAGTACTTCTTGAATACTCGATTCATCAAATCCATAAACGCTGCAGGCACATTCGTCAATCCAAAAGCCATCACAAGAAATTCATAATGTCCGTATCTCGTTCTGAACGCAGTCTTCGGAATATCTTCTGCCTTGATCTTTAACTGATGATAACCTGATCGTAAGTCGATTTTCGAAAACCATGCTGCTCCTTTTAGTTGATCAAATAAGTCATCAATACGAGGCAAAAGATATTTATTCTTGATAGTTAACTTGTTCAGCTCATGATAGTCAATACACAATCGCATGCTACCGTCCTTCTTTTTCACGAACAATACTGGTGCACCCCATGGGGATCCACTTGGCCTTATAATTCCTTTGTCGAGAAGTTCTTACAACTACTTTGCTAATTCCTTCATTTCAAAAGGTGCCATTCGATATGGAGCTTTCGAAATTGGTTCAGTCCCTGGTGCCAAATCAATAGTGAACTCGATTTCTCGATCCGGTAGAAGTCCTGGAAGTTCATCTGGAAAGAGATCGGGAAACTCACACACTACAGGAATATCTTCGATCTTCAGACTTTCTTTGTCGGTATCCAATACATAGGCTAAGTAAGCTTGACATCCTTGACGTAACAGTCATTTCGTCTGCATCATTGTTAAGAATCTCTGCTTTTGCTTTTCACCTTTAAATATTACCGTTTCATTTCCTTCAGTATGCAATTTCACTTTCTTATTTGCGCAATCAATCTGAGCATTATTACTAGCTAACCAATTCATTCCTAAAATAACATCAAATTTTCCTAACCTGAAAGGTATCAAATCAACTGAGAAATGACATCTTCCTCTCTCAATATCACAACTTGGGCATACTTGATCTACCATAACCTGATCATCATTTGCTAATTTTATAACTAGCACGTCATCTAACCACTGAACCTCACAATCTATCTTAGAGATAAAATCTTTAGAAATAAAAGATCTAGTAGCTCCTGAATCAATCAATACTAGAGCATTTACGTAATTCACAAGGAGTGTACCTACAACCATATTCAGACTCTGTACAGCTTCCTTCATTGACATGTTGAAAATCCTTGCCCTGGGCTGATTTTGTGGTGATGGTGGAGGTGGAGGTAATGCTAAAACCCTTGGAATAATAGCTGCCATTGCAACTCCTCTGCAGTCCTTGGCAATATGTCCTTTTTTTCCGCACTGGAAACAAGTGATCTCTGTCTTTCCCATCGGACATTCTCCAGAATAGTGCCCCTTTTGCTTGCACTTGAAACACGTGACATTTGGCTTGTTACCAATCCCCGTATGCTTCTTACCACACGTTCTGCAATCAAGTGTGAAAGGTTGAATAAGTTTCTGCTGATTCGGGACTGGAAGTCGATTACCCGACCTCTGATTGTTTTGTTCTGGTCTCCTGAAGTTTGCTTTTCCCCGGGCTTAAAATCCCGGCCTTTTGTTGAAACGGTTCTGAGAATATCCTGGTCCTTTCTCTTTCGGAGCTGCTTCACTTTCACCTTCAATAATCATGGCCTTCTGAACAACAGCCGTATACGTCATCAGTTCAAACACAACTACTCTGCTATGAATCCATGGTTTCAGTCCCTGCTGGAATCTCTTGGCCTGCTTCTCATCAGTATTCACTTGCTCAGGAACAAATCTAGCCAATTCAGTGAACTTGGTCTCATAATCTGCGATCGATAAGTTATCTTGCTTCAGCTCCAGGAACTTGATCTCCATCTGGTTCGTCATAAAACGAGGAAAATATTTCTCCAAGAAAAGAAAAGTGAATCTATCCCAGGTCACCACACCTTCTCCTTCCAAAGCTTTCTTTGATTCCCACCAGTAATTGGCTTTGCCTTTCAAAAAGTAGCTAGCGAACTCCGTCTTCCGTTCTTCCTCAACTTTCACCAACGTAAAAGCCTTTTCTATCTCCTTCAGCCAAGCTCTCGCCTTTGTAGGATCTGTGAAACCGGTAAATTCCGAAGGCTTTACCGACTGAAATTGCTTGAAAGTGACTGTAGGTGCTGCTGGTGGTATTTGATGTCCTGGATGAGCGGCTTGTTGTAACATCTGTTGTTAGAACTGCTGCTGTTGCTGCGGTATTTGCTGTTGCATCATCAGCATCTGCTGTTGCATGAGATGGAACATCTGATCCATCTGGTTATTATCGTTTTGGCCCTCGGTATTTCCATTAGACGAGTCGGGTCGTGCTTTTCTTTTAGGTGCCATCTTTTTGGTAATAAAACAATGGGTTCTCTTAATAACAGTATATTAAACAGGTGTTATGGAATGGAAACAGTCTTTATAATATTAAAACAGTTGTTAAAACAGTTGATATGGGGAAAGAAAACAATTTATTAAATATCTAAATAAATAAGACAATACGATGTGCAAATAAATCCCTTTTAAAATACTTTTAAAATTTTTGAAAACATAAAGGGTACAACACGATCATAAATAGAGCAACATTTGTAAATATGCAACGATAAAATAGTGAAATAAATGTAAATGCTTAAATGACTGGGAAATAAAATAAAGAAAATTTGAAAAAGTCCATCTCATATATATATATGGGATGGACACCAGCTGCATGTGTCAATGCTTGATACAAAAGTCTATGATATGTCAGTCATACTGCTACTGCTATCAGTCAAAACTAGTAGCTACACGCATACAACTAGTCATACAATACTATGTTGCCTCTATCTACAAAAATATACAAGATACAACACTCCTCCATCTGCTAATATCAGAATCCGGGTGGCACATGGCTCAGCTCCTCCTGCAATGCCTCTAACACTGCCTCGGTAAGTCCCATCGCCCTACGATATGCTGCCTCTGCACTAATATCCTGCTTCCTCAGATCAGTAAGCTGCTGAGAACTAACTCGGTGAATCCGGCATAACCTCTCCCTCAATATGTAGTCTGGTCGTAGTGCTCGGACGGGACCATCCACCTGTGTCTCAAACAATCCAAGGATCTCTCTGCACTGGTTCTGCCATCGAATCCTTTCCTCTCTCTCTGCCTGAAAACGCTGATATATAACTGTATGATTCTCACGAAGATCCGTGCGGGAACCTCGAGAAGGTAACGGCCCATCTGCTACTACCTCGTCCATGAACTCTGGCTGTGGAAACTGATATACCCCGGGAACAGGGGCATAGATAGATAACGGGGCAGGAAATAAGACAGGCTGCTCCATAGGTGTATACACTGGTGGCTCTGCCTCTGGCTCCATCTGTGGAATATCTGGAATCTCAAACTGTGGCACAGGAATCTAGGGCTCTAGATCCTCCCACTGTGGAATATCAACCATATCAGGAACATCAAACATCGGAAACTCCAAAGGTGGAAAGTCAGGTATCTCCGGCTCAAAATAAGGGAAATAATCAACAAAGTCTGGTACCTCTGGTGGAGGGGGTACCTCGGGTGCTGGTCCAGGTGGCAATGGTGGAGGTGGTGGCAATGGAGGAAAAATCTGCACTGACGCTGGGGCTAGTACTGATGCTGCTACAGGATCTGACTCAGTCTGCTCTGACGAAGAAGCCATCTAATATACATAACAATAATAACACAAAAACAATCAAACCAAAATCCTAAAACTCATAAATCACATAAACAGACCATCCTAACACTCTTACTTCTATCCTATACGCTTTTCCTATCTTATCTTAATCCTAATGTTCTTGTTTTCAAGGGTCAAAACCTAAGCTCTGATGCCAACTATAACATCCTCCAAATCCGGGGTATAGATTTGGGGCATTATTAATAACATCTACAAACTAAACCTGCGCAAGCGGGATATAAAAATAATAATTACCCCGAAATACTACTACTCAGGATCTTTTAAGGTTAAGAGTTGAAAACAAGAACCACACACTAACTTAATTACAACCCAAATAAAACAATCTGTCTCAAGAACTCTCTTTGTTACAAAACTTTATTCTATCTACATTCTTACCACACAACTTTTATTCAAACTACACCAAACTTTTATTCAAACCATAATACTACTTATCCTGTTACACCTGATCCGGTAACTCAAAGCTCTCTTCGGGGATAGGAAGGAAAACATTGGTATAAGAGGGTCCCGCTGCTTGACTCGCTTCTTGACAATGCGGGTCCTGATGGGTTTCATTTTCTACCTTAACTGTAAAACAATAGGAATAATAATAAAAGAGGATGAGCCAAAGTTGCTCAACAAGCCTGATTTAATATATACATAGTATAAAGAGAGAAGTATAAATGAATCGATAATCTGGTAGTTTAAACAATCATTTGAATCTGTATAGGATAATAATTTGCCAACATTATCGAGTGCCAAATGAACAAGACTGGAAATAAGAACTAACTATGCACTATAACCTGTTGATCAGTCATGATACAGTGTGGATCTATACCCAACTGCATAGACCCGACCAACATAAAGAGTACTCAGGCAACCACGGCCTATTAATTAATGGTCTGGGTAAAACCCAGCCCATATAGTAACCATCCAGTCCAAGGTGTAGCATCCGGAACAATCGGAATGCTTTTGATGTATCCCAACACCAGGATATATCAAAGTATATGTAACAAGGGTAAAAGTATTGGAATATGAATAAAGGATTTAATGAACTGGGAGAAATCAAGAATCAAAATGAAATAGAAAGAAGAATCAATAACTGGTATAGTGTTTATGAACAAGAATTATCAAAGTGTAACTGATATGGAAAATGGGATATAATTCATTATTCTGAATTTAGAATAGGGGAAAAACTTGCCTTGCGCGTACTTAACCTGGTTCAACTCACCACCTTTGGTCTCTAGCTTGCTCTGCCTTGTTGACAGTGAACCAATCATAGAAAGATAATTGTGTAGATAACTTACTATATACGTGTATCTCGAATTGATACTACACAACCCTATCAGTCTACCCATGCGTTTCTATCTGACTCGCATATATACACATATATAACTATATAGCACGTAAGGTTCACATAACCACGTAAAGCACATAGCACATAAAGCACATAATTGATTTTTAGACTTATAATTATTTTTAGAATCGATACTAGACTCATAATTATAATAACTAACCCTATTGATTTTATTACAATTTTTCGGGATTTATTTGACTCGATTCTACCCCTAATAGGGCCTATGAACAATTAATTATCATAAGACCACTCTCTTCCGGAAGAAATTATAACTTACAATTATTTTTATTGGATTCGTTTCATTTTTTCGAGTCTAAGGGTCTTCGTTTTGCTTAAATCGGACTAACGGTTTAATTATTATGAATTAAACAAGATTTAATTAATTAATAATTAATTAATTATAATTAATTAATTAATTAATTAATTAATTATTAAATAATCCTTAATTACATTTTTAAATAATTAATTAATAATTATTGTATTTTAAAATAATTAATCCCTAATTATTAGGGTTAATTACAATTTATTACAATTATTTGTAAATGATTATTACTTATTCGATTAGATCGATTATTTATAATTAAACACTCGATACAATTAACTAATACGCTATTTATCAAAAAATTACTTACCACTCGAATTATAATCTAACTCAACGATTAAATACTCGTATAAGAACGAGCTACTCGCGATTCTCGACTACTATCGAACTGTCATTATTATTACTATACCTATACGATTAATTAATCAATTAACTATCGGTAGTTAATTATACGATACGAACCATTATTACGATATTCTTCGAATAAACTTTCGCTCGACTAATAATTCTAATTATCGAATCACTACTCGCATAAATACGAGTTACTCGTAATATTAACTAATTATCGGATTATTAATCATATTATTTAATCCTTATTTATTAATTAATTACCTAATTATTAATTAATTACCTAATTAATAATTAATTAGATAACTAATAAATAATTAAATAAATAAATAAATAAATAATTAAATAAATAATTAAATTCGAATTTTTAAATTAATAAAATAATTTAGAAATTAATTATAATATTTTTCAGAATTTAAAACTAATTTTTAATTAATTTTTAGAATTACTAAAACTAATTTCTGATTTTAGAAAAATAAATTAAATATTAAAAAAATCAGAAACACAACAACAGGTTTCAGGGTTAGGGTTTTTGGATCAACCCCGATCGAAACCGGGTTGGAAACGGGGTCGAACCCGGGTTATCGGGTCACGAAGAACATCACCGCGGTTCCGCCGCCGGTGATCGTTCCGGTACGAAAACGACGACCAAACATCGTGATTCCAGTCGATTTCTTCTGGGTTTTCAATCTCCAACATCTCTGGACCACTCCCTTTTCTTCTTCTTCGTCGTTCCGTCAAGAACGTCACCGGAAAACGAAGAACAGCGGCGGCGACGTCGTTCTCCGACGGGCACGAAAACCTCAACCAAAATCTACGAAACCGGTGCAGTTCGACTGTAAACTCAACGATCTATTCATTCCCCACATTATAACAATCAAACAATCAGCCATAATCAAAACCCGAATTCGAATAATAAACCCGAATATACGAATTAAAAATCGATTAAATTAACAACAAAAACGATTACATAATTGAAAACTTCAATCAATAAGCTTCAAAACGGATGCTTACATGACTGATTTGGTTAACAAAATCACGATGAAAATCCGGTTTGAATCTCTGCCCTGTTCTTCACCAACAAACCTTAATTCTTGATTTTTCTGAATTTTCTGATTTTTTTATTATTAATTACTAATTAATTAACAGTAAATCAGCTATTTATATTTATGAAAATAATACCCCCAAATAAAATTAAGGGGCTAATTACACTCCTAATAAAAATATTTGGCCCCAATTTTTATAATTTTTGGGTATTAATAATGAATTTTTAAATATCCAATAAATACAAAATTAATGTAAAAAATTCCCAAAAATTGTGAATATTACAAAAATGCAAAGAAAAATGATGTATGATAATTTTATGATCATATAAAAATAAAAATGTGATTTTTGTGGGGTTTTTGGTACCCGAAGGGGTCCGAAAAATTCGTTTTTTGCGAAAAAGGTAAATTTGTAAAACGTCTAGGGGTTCAGAATAGCGATATAGTATAGGGCATTTTTGGCAAAATAGGGCCAATGATTTTGTTTGAAATACGGGCTTTTAAAACATGCTTTTGAGCTGTACGGGTTTTGATATAAAATATATAACTTACGATAAAACACTCAATAAATATCCAAAACACGTTTGGATCAAAACATATAACACGTAGCACATAGCAGTTAGGATTTAATGACTCAACACATTTAATCACATAATAATACACATAATTTATCTTTATTATGATATAATACATGCGTAATTTCTCGGTCATTATAACTGGTGCTGACACCAGCCTCTTTTTCAATTCTTGAAAACTCTCTTCACATTTTTCCGTCCACATAAATTTTTCTATCTTATGTGTAAGTCTGTTCAATGGGCCGACTATCTTGGAAAAATCTTGCACAAATCTCAGGTAATACCCTGCTAAGACCACACAACTCCTAACCTCGGTTGGGTAGTCAGTCTTTCCGTAATTGGACACTGCCTCTATTTCGGCGGGGTCAACTAGAATTTTTTCACTGCTTACGATATGCCCTAAGAACTGAACCTCTTTCAACCAAAATTAACACTTTGAAAACTTAGCATACAACTTCTCATTTCTCAATATTTTTAAGATTATCTTCAAATGTTCTGCGTGCGCTTGCTCTGTATTTGAGTAGATTAATATATCTTCTATGAAAACTATGACGTATATATCTAGGTATTTCTTGAACACTCTTTTTATCAAATCCATGAAGGTTGCGGGTGCATTGGTTAACCCGAACGACATTACTAAGAACTCATAATGCCCGTACCTAGTGCGAAAGACGGTCTTCGGTATATCTTTGGTTAAATTTTCAACTGGTCATATCATGTCCTCAAGTCTATCTTGGAAAAGTGCACATCACCTTTATGATGGTCGAATAGGTCATGAATCTTAGGGAATGGTACATATTCTTAATGGTCAGCTTGTTTAATTCTCGATAGTCTATGCATAGCCTCATGTTACCATCCTTTTTCTTCACAAACAACACTGGCACACCCCAAGGTGATACACTTGGCCTTATCATTCCTTTATATAGCATTCTTGTAGTTGAGAAGCTAATTCCTTCATATCGACTGGGGATAACCTATACGGGGCCTTAGACACCGTTGCCGTCCCCGATGCTAGTTCTATAGAAAACTCTATCTCTCATTCAGGTGGCAACCCCGGTAGGTCTTTTGGAAAAACATCCTCAAATTCGTTGACTACGGGTATCTCACGTATCTCAGGAACCTCCTTTTTGATATCCATCACAAAAGCCAAATATGCCTCATTTCCTTTTCTTAACAACCTTTTGGTCTAGACCATGGTTAGAAACTTTTGGGTTTGTTGTTGACCTTTAAAGACAATCTCCTTTCCATCATGCATTCTTATTTTTATTCTCTTCTTCTCACAATCTATATAAGCTTTATTACTGGACAGCCAATCCATTCCTAGAATTACATCAAATTCTCTCAAGGTAAATGGAATCAAGTCAACCTTAAAGATTTTCCCTCCTAAACTTAGCTCACAATTTGGATATACTTGATTAATAAGAATAACCTCTCGATTCGCTATTTCTACTTGTAATATTTTGTGTAAAGGTATAGCCTTAAGATTTATCTTTTTAGCAAAATCTTGAGATATAAATGACTTGGTTGCTCCGGAGTCAAATAAAATATTTACATGCTCTGAATTTAATGGAAGGGTACCTGTTATCACATTCGTGTTTCGGACAGTGTCATGAATGGTCATGTTTAAAGTCCTATAAGTTGGAGGCTTGTTGGAAGCAGCCTTGCTCATCCCTGAATTCGGGGGTCTTAATGTGGGGCAATCCTCCCTCATGTGCCCAATCTTCCCGCACTGGAAACATGTCATTCTTGGATCTGTACAACTTGGAGCAAGGTTTCCTATTTGGTTACACATGAAGCATCTTAGGGGAGCTCTTGTATGAGTGCATACATTGAGATGCCTCTTCACACATGTCTTACAGTCGAGCATAGGGTCGCGGGAATGACTGTGAAACATTTATGTTGATTGTCTGCCGCCCTGGCCGACATTCTCACTTGTGGTCCTCCTAAACTTGGAGCCTCTTGTAGGTTGTGACATCACTCTCCTGACGGTCTTGAGGTTACGCTTGCACTCCCACTAATACTTATCTAGAAATAGTCGGGTGAATCTGTCCCAAGGGATCACAACGTCAGTCTTGAGGTTATGCTTGCACTCCCACTAATAGTTTCCTTCTCCATTCAGCATATAGGAGGCGAAGACGGTCTTGTGTCACTCTTCGACACTAAGTATCTCGAAAGACTTTTCCATCTCCTTTGGCCAGGCCCGCTCTTCGATGGGGTCGGCGGATCCTTGAAAATCTGGGGGTTTGAGTGATTTAAATTCCTTGAAGGCATTAGCATTATATTGTGGGACAACATGTGGTTATGGTGGAAGAGGGTTAAGGTTCAGATTTTCTCTAAGAAGGTCCATAAATTGGTTCATAAGGTTTCCCTCTTAGTGGGTGTCCTCAAACTCCTCTTCCACATACTCCTCCTCATCAAATTCATTATAGTCCATGTCTTCCTCACTTCCTTCATTCACAATATGGTCCGGGTCATTCGGTCTCTGTTTAACGGACTCTTGGGGTTCAGCCCTAGCTCTTCTCCAATGGGGTAGCATTGTTCTGATAATAAAAGTCATATAAATACAATTGCATATATATATAACACTTGATTAAATTTATTTTGTACATACGCATGTATTCAAATATTAGGTATGCTTTTATCAGAAGAGTGCAGTACGAGAGTATAGACAAATACTTAGCAACTAATAGATATGATATCGCAAAAGCCTCCCAGACCACGTCTTGGGAGTTAAGTTCTGATACTAGTACATACATCTGAATAACAATACATAAGTTCTGAATCAAATACGCCAACTAAATCATCGGTCATCCTGTGGGGTTAGGAATGCTAACTACTACTAGCTATCCTACCAAAATGGTGACAAGTCACCCAGCCCTCACAAGATCTAACTACAACAGCTGTCCCCCTCAGTCCTCATCTCGGAGAGTGAGATCCTTGACTCTCCTCATGGCTCCAGCGAGTATCATCTCCGTATTGACCACTAGAATGTAGCTACCCAGGGCAGTGGTCCTCATCTGCACTCGTGCGCTGAGCTTGATCCCATCGATCTCTCTCTGTGTGCTGAACTCTCTTGGCACTCAACGTCTGACGCAACTAAGTAATGCGGTCAGTCGCCGCAGTCAGCTCAACATTCAACTAGGCCACTATCCAATCATGGACCGCTATATGTATGGTATTCGGGCGTGGAATGGGTGAGTCAAGGTTGCTGGAAGGTATGCCATCCATCTCGTTAGTCTCCTCCTCCATCCCGATATCATCATCCTCAGCATCGGATCGAAGGGTGCTCAGCATCTCTGCGTGAGGGGTAGGAGGGTGAATCATCGGAAGGGGGTACATCTCAATGTCTCTCCATCCCATGCCATCATCATGAGGCTCCTCAGCATCATCTGCTACAAGTGCAGGGGGTCAGCCTCATCCTCTGGGGATCTTCAGTGGGATCATCCTCCAAGTCAACTAAATTGCTGAGATTATATGGATGGTTTATGTCAATTACTGTGACGCCCCCAAATCCATGGTCAAGGATTTAAGAGGCCACGCCGTCTTGAATCATGTTAAAACACTTAACTTGAACATCAATATAAATACTCACACATCTATGACCCCACACTTACTGTTACACACACACAGGTTATTGTCTTGGAAATGAAAACAATACATTACTAGAGTTCTTGGCTCCACAAAGTGATAGTTATTACAAACAAAAATTAATATAGTATTGCCACAGATGTATGCTTTATTTAAGGTTAGACCGGTGGCAAAATAAACGCTTATTCATAAATATCTTACATAAGTCATACTTATATATGCGCCTGTTAGGTCCTTAAAACAATTGTAGAGGGGGGTGAACATATTTTATGTAGATAAATCAAAATAAGCACTCAATAGAATTAACAGTTTTCTATTGAATGATAAAAATTGATTACAAACTAATCTCTCAAAGGATGAACAGATATCCTTGAAAGCTACTAGGTTACACAAATGATATATTAATACGTGACACATAAAGTGTTAACCTAATATGTACTTATATACTGCACAACTACACAATCAAATAAGGAATCATATTCTATTACAATAAGGAATCATAAAACATATCCTTAATTTGATTGCTACTTGAAGTAGCAATCAAACTCTTTCCATCTTTGATTACAATAAGTGTTAACCGACTTGAATTCTGCAAAATCTTTCCATCTTTGATATTTCCTGATATTTAGCTATAGTGACCAAACACTGATGTCAGTTACTGATCAGCAAATGCTGATAACAAATGTTGACGACGTCACCTTCTGCTAAAGTCTGATATCAAATACTGATAATAAACTCTGATAGTTTATAAGCTGATATCATCAATTTCTTCTTACAATCTCCCCCAACTTGTGCATTATGAAATATGGACAAGATCTAAATTGACGATGTCAGAACTATCTAAATGTAGAAATTCAAACTGATAATTTTTCTTATAGTTAGTGCTTCTAAACTTTATCTTCAGTCTAGAACTTCAGTACAATGTGGAGCTTCATCAAGGAGTTTCTTGAGTAGTTGACTTTCAAGAACATTTACATACATTTGCATTTGATGTTTGATATCCTTGAGCTCTTCTGTAGATTCATCATTCTGATAAAAAGCTCCTCTAGGGTCATATAAATTTGATTCTCCAAGTGCCAAATCATCCAGTTCAAGAAATCCAATCTTCTTTCCATCAGGGTTTAAAGTAAGAACTTCTATTCCTAGAGACTTAATCATTTTGGCTCCTCCAGTAGGCATATCAACAATATGTCCAGATTCATGAATGTACTTTGGAATATAATTGGACTTGTATATCATTCCTCTCTGCTTCATATGTACGAAGTTCTTCAAAAATTCAGACAATCTAGCAATAGTAGAGTTGGTTACCTTGAGTAAAGTAGTGATGAATTCCAACTCCTGCCATGGTTTATTCTTCAAATGCTCCTGAGTGAGCCTCAATCTCCTTGAATATTCCAGAAAATAGATTATCTTTTCACTAACTAAATCATTTACAATCTTTACTAATTTAATTTTCTTCAAATCTTCAAGCTTTGTGTTATCACCAATCTCTGTCAGATTTCCAGGTTTCCTCAGAATCAGAGTTCAGCAACAAAAGAATCAACATTTGCATACCCCAGGCCACTTGTTCTACCAGCTCTTCTAGACTGATAATTTCCTCTATAGATCTTCTTTATAGTCTCAGAAGAATCTCTTACTGGTGCAGGTGTCTTGCTTCCCCATAGTGGATTCTTCTTCTCTTTTAAAGTTAATTCTGGTGTAATAAAGCTTAAGTCCTCTGAATCAGGATTTGTGACTTCGCTTGCATTTTACTTGAAATGTCAACAACTTGAGTAGTATCAGAGATTGTGACTGGTTGAGCTTCGGCATTTGTTTCTTCTACGACTTGAGCATTGTTAGAGGTTGTTGTTTACTTCAATTTCTCATCCCAATCAGCTCCAGGAATCATCTATCAGTATTTGTGATTTTGAACTTTTAGATGCTGATTTCTTCTTGGATTTAGCTTTAGGTTTTGGATTTGACTTCTCACCAATCTTCTCATTCCCCTTATAACTCATGTCAGCATTTAAAATTGCTTGAGACCTTAAAGGCCCTTCAGCATCAGTTCGACTGAATTCCTTGAATATCACACCCTTTATAGGTCTGCTACCAGGAATATCTTCATAAGGTAAGACAACATCAGTATTTCCTGACTTCAAAGATTTGTATTCTTCTTCCAAAAGCCTAAGCTGTTCAATATCAACTCCAGGATTTTCCTTTTAAAAAAGTCTTCTACTTACCTCAAAATTAAAAGCTTGAATCTTTGGATCCTTGTAGAATAGAGTTATTATCTTCCTTTTTTCCTTTCAGTGTCTGTAAAAATTAATTTGCTTTAACACCAGCTTCTATCTCCAGAATGCCTTGGTCTTCATCAACATTTGTGACTTTCAGTATTTGAGATTTAGCCACAGTCAGTTCTTGACTTTGCACAGTCTTTGAGACTTGTCTTCCAGATCTCGTTCTTTCTCCACCTTGTCTATATTAACTAATGATTTTAGATATACCACTAGAACCAATCAGATCTCCACATTATTTCTTCAAAACAAGCTCTTTCTTACAACCATCACCGCCAGGACCACCCCTTATCATCAGCATCTTTCAACTGGAGCTGCTTGCATTTAGATTTCAACATTTTCTCCCACTTTTTGACATCATCCCCAAGTAGGAGGGAAACATTAAGCTTCATATATTGTTGTACCTCATCTAGTTGACTAGACATTTTGGCTTGATTAGCTTCCAACTTAACTTGGTTGGCTTCCATTTTTTCTTTTCTAGGAATGATGGGTGATAATTATTTTTGGATCTCCTTGGTTGTGGTTAGCTTGGTTTCTAGAAAGGATCCTTGAGTTTATCAATTTGAGTATTAGCCTGAGACTGAGTGTGTAGAACGGATTTGGTCAATAATGTAGAATCCTTGAGATGTGTCAGAATATCAGGATTTGCAATACTCTACTCTGCTCTCTCCAGATATTGAGAAGCATTAGCAACAGAGATAGGATAAGAAGCATCCTTCTAGTTAGAATTCCATTCATCATCAGAAAAATCTCTACTCTTCTTAGCATCAAGCTCAACTAATCTCCTATTCTTCTCATGTTTAGGCATGTCTTCAGGAAAGAAAAGCTCATCAAGATCCGCATTAGGATCTAAAGCTACATTGACATTTTCTCCA
Organism: Apium graveolens; assembly: GCF_009905375.1. Classification (NCBI taxonomy): domain Eukaryota; kingdom Viridiplantae; phylum Streptophyta; class Magnoliopsida; order Apiales; family Apiaceae; genus Apium; species Apium graveolens. Next base: position 203,744,137 of record NC_133654.1, read on the forward strand.
TCATTAGACTCACTTCTATGTACAGAGTTCTCATCAGCAACTGGTCCTGAATAAACTAAGCTACTTCATCTCCATCATCAATATTTAGCAAATCATCAGGAAGTGGAGCTGTGTGAAAATCAGCTGCTTCAGAAGCTGCCATGCCTTCAACATTGAACTCCAGATCTTCAAGAATAATGGTCATATGAGGTGGAGCTTCAGTATTTATCTCCAAGACCTTAGTAGTAGTGGAGTGTTGTGGTGATTCTGCAATGATGGCTTTATATTAAATGGATTGTCCATCTATATCAGCAGTGATAGGCAAAATCAAAGATGATGGAATAATAAAATGAGTGGACTGTCCTTCAGCAAGAAAAGGGATTGGTGTAGTAGATGACTTGGGGATCTGAGTGGACTGTAGGAAAGTATCAGTACTTAGAACTTCAGGGAAAGTATCAGCATTTAGCACATCAGAGTTTATTCGAGGGTCTACAGCCTGTTGTTCAGCAGCTGTATCTTTAATACTCTGTGGACCTGCAAAATTTTCAATAAAAACCCTTAAATCTCTATATTATTTTAAAGTAGTCTCACTACTTCTCACACCACTCATCTCATGACCGTTAATAGTCAGACTTTCCTCACAAAGATTAACTAAATCCTGACACTCATCTACCTCTCCTTTTGCCAGGTAAGGATTTTGCATCTCTTTAATTCTATTTTTCTCTAAATCTTTTCTCTCATTCTCACATGAAAGGCTTAGATAAATTTGTCCTACAGAAATAAGAGGTGGTTGAGAAGAGTTGTATGTGATCTTAAGACTAGAGGTATTCCATTGTAAAGGTCTAATCATATTCATGTCATCAGGATTTATAGTATAGGCTGATATTCAGAATCAGTATTTAAAGTAAATGCCGATAATGATAAATCAGTATTTATACCTTGTGCTTCTGATGGATCAGCTTCTTTGCAAGCATCCAAGGGTTGAACTGAGAGAAGGTCAGTTGATGTTGGTGTTGGATGCACCCTTCCTTCAGGATCAATTGCTAAGACAACTGGATCAAGAGTTAGGCCTTCACTACCACTTTGAGGTAGTGGTTCTTATGGGACAGGAGATTCAGAAATTGTTGGATGACTTTGACATTCAGGTTCTTCTGTACTCCACTCCTCAATATCAGTATTTGACTCCTGTACTGTTTCTTGATGAAAGCCAACTATCTGATTGTATCTTTGAGGATCAATCTTCTTATAGAAGTCCTTGATTTGAGAAACTTTTGCATGAATCTTGGAAGCTTTAGCTTCATTCCATTCTTGAGTTAGCAATTTAGCAAGAGGCTCTATATCTTCAACGTCTACTGCCCGACTTTGAAGTGCAGGTTCTTCTGTGATATGATCAGGATTTGAAGTAGCTGTTGTATCCCTTTGAGATATAGGTTCTTATGTTCTTGAACAGAAAACGGTCTCCATTTCTGCATCTTCTTGACAAATTCCTTCACTTGCCCATGAGTGATCTCCCTCACTCTTTTCTTCTTTGCTGGAGAATCAGCAATTCTTACAGGTTCAATAGTAATTTGGCTAGTCCACTGATAAGTACAGGTAGTTACACCATATGTCTCCTCAATAATTTCTTTCTTGATATGCATCAAACTTTTAGCAATGCAGGATTTGACCAATTTATTCTTCTTGGTCCTTAGTCTGGGGCTTGAATCAGATTAAACAGAATCATCGCCCTCATCAGTTGATAGAACAATTGGACTCTTAGTAGAATCAGGATTTAACTTCTTGAATTTTGAAGATAAGGTAGCATTGTCCTCATCCTCTGATTCTGACTCAGCTAGCACAAGCTTTCTCTTAACAAATTCTGAAGGCTTAAAAGAATGAGAATCTTGTACTGAACCCCTTTTCTGTGCTACATCAGCATTTACGACACTTGCTCTTTGACCAAAAGGCCTAATAGGCTGGACAATAATGTCATGTGGGTTCTTAATTGAAACAATAATCCTAGCATCAAATTTTGATGGTTTCTTCCTTTTGACAACAGATGTCTTTTAGGAGGCACCTGAGGTGGATTATGTTTGAGGAAGTGTTTGGGTTACAGTGCTAGGGTCAACTACATGGGGGTTACCAACAGTTATTTTCTGCAGCTTAGCACTTTGTTGGTTAGGTAAACCATAAGTCTCAAGAAGCCTTGCAAATAGCAAGTCCCTGGAAATCACCAGCAACCTCAAAGGAGCTAGAGCAACCTTTTCTAAATCTTTAGAAATAAGATCAGAGAAAGCTCTCTTGGTGAGCTTAAAAACTGTCACAATTTGGTTAGCAGGGACTGGGGTATTAGGGAAACAGACATTAAAAATCGACTGATAAAATCTAGCATAATATACAATATTCCTATAAGCTTTAAATCTATCCCCTATAAATTGTAAAAAAACTCTACCAAAATCATAATTTGCACCATGAATTAGAGAGTACCCAATTTGATGTGTCATAATTAGAAGGGCATCAAAGTTTGTGCATTTGTTGTTGAATGCCTTTGTAATGCAACCAAAGAAGAAGTTTCACTCCTTCCCTAGCCCATTTCTCTTAGTTGGCAAAGATTCTTCATGTCCTTGTCATAGCTAATTCCTGTGAAGAACCTTCTCAGTTCAACATCTCTCACAAATATTGCATAAGAAGTGGGAGCTGGGAATTGAAGAGCATCATGCACTATCTGAGGGGTTACAACCTTCTTCTTGTCATTAAACTCAAAAATGATGTTAGGAATGCCTGTTTCACCTCCATCATCATACAAACCAATTCTCCATAAAGCAAGAACCTGATCTCCAAAAATATTTGTTGGATCTGTGAGAGTATACCCAACTTCACTAGCTTTTAAAAAATCCTGGAAGATATTACAATCAGGATGTATCCCATTGTTGTCCATGATAGCAGTATAGTTCGTTGTGACAAATTTGGCACCGCCATGAACAAACGGTGTTGATGTAGAAGATGAAGTCATAATTTTTTCTATAAGTAATTTAATCAAAATCTTATTAGGATTTCATAGTTTAATCTCGAGAGAAAAAGAGAGTAAGAGAGTAAGAAGATAATCAAATATTGATACAGTGATAATTAGAAATCAAAAATTGATTGTGTTTAACACTCTACTCTACTACTCAGAAATGTTTCACCTTTGTGGGACATGTGGCATGATATGATTGACTGAACATTAATCATGAAATCATATAATTATGGCAGTTAATACGTGCACAGTTACCAACCGTGATGTTTGGTAGATAACTCGGTCATTTATTTCATATCCTCACTCCATCAATTAACACTATAATCAGTTTAAATTTTCCCACTAATTCTACTACATCACAACTCTAATTAAAATATTGACAGAAAGAATTTTGAACAAATTCAAAATAGAATCAGAATGATATTGGTCAATCATGATTGGCCAATATCAGTATTTAACTAGCTACTGTCAGGATTTATCTGTAAACTCAACTTTCACCAATATCAGTACTTATTCACATAATCAGAGTTTACCATGCAACTACTGTCAGAGTTTAACTACCAGGATTTAAACTTGACTTGATAATTTAACAGAAAAAGCATGAATACATGGCATGAGAGTTTAACATTATTATCAGATTTTAACAAATACAAATACATATGATAAAGATGCCAAGCTCTAATTATTAACTACAAATCACATCTTTTCATCATAGTTTGAGAATTGTCCTGAGATCATTCCCAATTCATTCAGCAATCTGGTAAAGGTGCCTTCACAGAGTGGTTTGGTGAAGATGTCTGCTAACTGTTGATCTATTGGCACAAAGTGTAATTCCACTGTACCTTCATTTATATGTTCCCTTATAAAATGGTACCTTATGCTGATGTGTTTAGTCATAGAATGTTGTACTGGATTTCCTGTCATTGCAATAGCACTTTTATTATCACAATATATAGGAATTTGAGAATATTTTAACACATAATCTAGTAATTAATTCTTCATCCAAAGTATTTGAGCACAACAACTTCCTGCAGTAATGTACTCAGCTTCAACAGTTGATGTAGAAATTGACTTATTTCTCGCTAAACAAAAAACCAAACTGCCACCAAGAAATTAGCATCTTCCTGAGGTGCTTTTCCTGTCTATTTTGTATCATGCAAAATCAACATCTGAATATCCAATTAGATTAAAGTCTGAATCTCTAGGATACATAATCCAAGATTCATTGTGCCTTTGAGATATCTAAATTTTTTTTACAGCTAACAGATGTGGTTCCCTTGGATCAGCTTGGAACCTTGCACATAGACAGGTATCATACATGATATCAGGTCTACTAGAAGTCAAATATTGGAGTGAGCCAATCATACCTCTGTAGTTAGTTAATTCTATTGATAAACCAGTATTTAAATCTAACTTGGTTGCAGTGGCCATGGGAGTTATTGTAGCTGAACTATCTTGAATTCCAAATCTTTTGAGCAAATTCTTGGTATATTTTGCTTGATTTATGAAGATACCTTCATCTATCTGTTTTACTTGTAAACCCAAAAAATATCTCAATTCTCCCATCATACTCATCTGATATTTTGACTGCATTAGCTTTACAAATCTCTCACAGAGTTTATCATTTGTAGAACCAAAAATGATATCATCCACATATATGTGTACAAACAATAATTCCTTACCATGGTACTTATAAAATAGAGTTTTATCAATTCTACCTCTTTTGAAACCACTTTCTAACAGAAATTGAGCAAGTATTTCATAACAGGCTCTTGGAGCTTGCTTTAATCCATAGAGTGCTTTATCCAGCAAGTAGACATGATCTGGATATTTTGGATTAATGACCCTTGAGGTTGTTCAACATAAACATCCTATTCAAGTTCACCATTTAGAAATGCACTCTTCACATTCATTTGGAACACCTTGAATTTCATGTGAGCAGCATAGGCCAGAAAAATTTGATTGCCTCATGTCTTGAAACTGGAGCAAAACTCTCATCATAATCAATACCTTCTTGCTTTGAATAACATTTTGCGACCGTCCTTTCATTATTTCTTATCACAATGCCCTCACTATCAGTTTTGTTTCTGAACACCCACTTTGTACCAACTACCGATCTGTTCTTTGGTCTTGGTACAAGAGTCCAGACTTTGTTCCTTTCAAATTCATTCAACTCTTCTTGCATTTTTGTGATCCAATTAGCATCTTGAAGAGCTTCTTCAACTTTCTTGGTTTCTGTTTGAGATAGAAAAGAATGATAGAGATATTCATTCTCAGTGGCTCTTCTAGTCTTCACACTACTATCAGGATTTCTAATGATTAAGGCACGTGTATGTGACTTAGTCCATTTTCTTGCAGAAGAAAGTTGACTTCTTGAGGCAGAACCTCCCCCTTGATCCATGAAGTCTCTCATTTTATTTTATCTTGTACCACTATTATTTCCTGATGCCTCCCCTGAATCAGTATTTCCAGTATCATTATTTGCTTCATCAGTATTTGAGGAGTCAGAGTTTGATGGAGTATATACTAAAGTTTCTTAATTTGAATCACTTGACCCTTGATGTGAATTATGTTGCTCCCCCTTAACATATGGTTCAGTTCTTGCAGAGTTGCCACTGTCTTGTGGTTCATCAGAGCTTACAGTGATGTCAGGATTGGTTGTATCAGGATTTGTTAGATTATTAGAATATCTCAGACTATCAGAATTTAACTGTTCAGCATATGGTACTTCATTTTCAAATCTTAATTCTTCATGGTCATGTGCATCCTCTAGACATGTGATCTTCTTATCATCAAAAGACACATGAATAGTTTCCATGACCACCCTTGTTCTCAGATTATAAACTCTGAAAGTTGTTGTTGATAATGGATGTCCAACAAAAATACCTTCATAAGCTTTTAGATGAAATTTAGTAAGATATTATGGATGAGTTTTGAGAATGAAACATTTGCAGCCAAAAATGTAAACGTACTTCAAATTTGGCTTCTTTCCATTCACCATCTCAAATGGTGTTTTACCATGCTTGTATCAGGATTTAACTGTTTAGCATATGGTACTTCATTTTCAAATCTTAATTCTTCATGGTCATCTGCATCCTCTAGACTTTTGATCTTCTTATCATCAAAAGGCATATGAATAGTTTCCATGACCACCCTTATTCTTATATTATAAAATCTAAAAGCTTTTGTTGATAATGGATATCCAACAAAAATACCTTCATCAGCTTTTAGATGAAATTTAGTAAGATGTTATGGATGAGTTTTGAGAATGAAACATTTGCAGCCAAAAATGTAAAAGTACTTCAAATTTGGCTTCTTTCCATTCACCATCTCATATGGTGTTTTACCATGCTTGTTGATCAATGTTGCATTTTATGTGAAGCAAGCAGTTTGCACAGCCTCAGCCCAGAAGTAGGTAGGTAATTTTGCTTCCTCAAACATGGTCCTTGCACCTTCTATGAGAGTTCTATTCTTTATTTCAACAACTCCATTTTGTTGTGAAGTTTCAGGGGCAGAAAAAATTCCTGTTTGATTCCCTTGTACTTGCAGAACTCTTCCATAGTGCTGTTCTTGAATTCAGTTCCATTATCATTTCTAAAGATCTTGACTTTGTGAGTTGATCCTTTCTCCAGTTCCCTAATATGATGAAGAAGAATGGATGTGTCTCATCCTTGGTGTGCAGAAAATACACCCATGTGTATCTTGTATACTCATCAACAATAACAAGTATATACCTCTTCTTTGTAATAGATATTACATATACTTGTCCACAAAGATCAATATGCAGCAAGTGATATGGTTCAAGAATTGAGGATTCAGTTTTACTCTTGAAATATATTTTCCTTAGTTTGGCTTTCTGGCATGAATCACATAAGCCATTAGGTGTAAATACTGCATTGGGCAATCCTCTCACAAAATCTTTTTGCACAAGTGCTTCAACGGATAATAATTTGTATATATCAACGGATGACTAAAGATCATCAGTGGATGATAATGAAGCTTTCAATGGATAATAATATTACATCAGTTGATCATATTCTGATTGTTTGATAGATCCTGATCTTTGACTTAGCCAATTCTCAACAAATTACATGTTTACATAGAAGAGAAAGGAGGAATGGAAAAGACTCTTTGTTAACCGTGTGATAATTACTACTTTAATAATTACTACCGCATGCATGATCTTACGTGTATCTAGGAAAAAAGAAAAGTCTCTATACTAAACTCATATTCTCAATATAAAATAGATAATCAATCGTTTTTACAGATATGCACGTCATTAGTTACCAAAAGTAAGCAATTAATAATTACTTACCCCATAACTCACTTCTTATTTAAAATACTGATTAAATATTTATGTTGAATAAATTCAAAACATTATCTGAATATTTTAGTCAACCAACGTTTGACCATTATCAGTATTTAAACACATACTTTCAGGATTTATCAATCAACTCACCCTTAACCGATATTAGACTTTAATCATTCAATCAGAGTTTAACATGCATACAGTATCAGGAGTTACTAATCATGAGATATTAAACATGTATACATGGCATCAAAGTTTAATATACTTTTTAGAGTTTAACAAAACCTGATACATAGAGAAGATACCACACTCTGATTTATTCTTTGGTTTTGTGACACAAGAGTCCAAACTTTGTTCCTTTCAAATTCATTAAGCTTCTCTTGCATTGCTGTGATCCAGTAAGCATCTTAAAGAGCTTCTTCCACTTTCTTTGGTTCAATTTGAGATAGAAAAGAATGGTAGAGACATTCATTTTGAGTGGCTTTTCTGGTTCTTACACCACTATCAGGATTTCCAATGATTAAGTCAGGTGTGTTAGTCCCAAAGTATCGTAAAACGGGGGTTGAATACGATACCTACAATCTTTTTCGATTCATTTCATGTTCTTCGTTAAAAGTACGGAATCAAAATAACACAAAATAATTCGACGAATATATCATTTTATTAATATTAACCTTTAGGTTGCTACAATCTAATCAAGGTATTGATTAGCTACAATAAATTCAGCAGCATAACAGTATATTTACAAGAGTAATAAATGTGAAGCCTTAATGGAGCTCCCATAAACTTTCTGTGTTTGCTGAAGAAGATTACTAACTGAATTACATTCATTCAGCTTCTATTGTAGACTTTCAAATTGAATGGACATGTGGCAGTCTTGTGTCCACACATTCCATTTAAATCTGCTGTAATAAAATCAATGAATACGCAACTCTTCTATGACGACTAAGCTCTGTGGTAACCAGGTAGCCACTGTGCCTTCTTCTGTGGCAACTAAGCTCTGTGGTGACCAGGTATCCCCTGTGCTATCTTCGGTGGCGACTAAGTTCTGTGGTGACAGTTCCGTGGCGACTAAGTTCTGTGGCGACCAGATAGACACTGTCTACTTCTGTGGCGACTAGAACTTCTATGGAGACCAAGTAGTAACAGATTGCTTCTGTGGCGACTAGAGCTTCTATGGTGACCAAGTAGTAACTGGTTGCTTTTGTGGCAACTAGAGCTTCTATGGCGATCATAGTGGAAGACTGTTCTGACTTAGAGTATTCTTGCTTTTTCCAGATCATTCTTCATTGTATCAACATTTTCTTCTGTAACTGAATCAAAACTCCTTCTTGAATACTGATGTTTGGTGCACTGGTCTGGTTCACAAACAACTAGCATTGAGAGAATTCCAATACAATTTAACTTGAGTTTCTGAGCTAATACAGATTGATTTTTATCCATTGCTTCTTTTACTAAACCCTTGATATGTAACACTTGGAATCAATTTATGTAACTGATGCTCAAAGTCCCTTGTTCTTATTCTTTATGGCTGCTTGAACATTATAATAAACTTCTTCCAATGATCTGTTGGAGGACTTAAAGAGTCAATTGCATCTTTTGGTTCTTTGTGTTTATCCTGTCTTCATCTGTAGGGTTCATGTGCTTCATATTTTAATATTGTTTATCTGTTACTGTTTTCATGTTGAGTTATAAATCCTCGATTACATGTTACATTACATTATGCTTTACAAGGTGTGTGTGACTTGGACCATTTTCTTGCAGATCGAAGATGACTCCTTGAAGAAGAACCTCCATTTGATCCATGAACTCTATGTTATTTCTTTGACTTGTACCGCTATCATTTCCCGATGTTCCCCCTGGATCAGTATTTCCTGTGCCATCAGTATTTGACTCATCAGTATTTGAAGAATTACAGTCTGATGAATTATTTATTGATGTTCCTCGAGTTGAATCACTTGTAGAAGACTATGGATTTGAATCATGTTGCTCCCCCTCAACATGTGCTTCAGTATTTGCAGAATTTCCACTGTCATGTGGATCATCAGAGTTTAAAGTGATATCGGGATTTACTGTATCAGGATTTGTCAGTTTATCAGGATTTAACTGTTCATCATCTGGTACTTCATTTTCAAATCTCAACTCATCATGGTCATCTGCATCTTCTAGACCTGTAATCTTCTAGTCATCAAAAGATACATGTATAGATTTCATGATTATCCTTGTTCTCATATTGTAAACTCTAAACTCTTTTGTACACAATGGATATCCCATAAAAATGCCTTCATTAGCTTTTAGATCAAATTTGGTAAGCTGTTCTGGATGAGTTTTGAGAACAAAAATACTTACAGCCAAAAAATATTAAAGTATTTTAAATTTGACTTATTTCCCTTCACCATCTGATATGGTGTTTTACCATGCCTGTTGATCAGTGTTGCATTTTGTGTGACGCAAACAGTTGCACAGCCTTAGCCCATAAGTAGGTAGGAAATCTTGCTTCCTCTAGCATGGTTCTTACAGCTTCTATGAGAGTTCTATTCTTTCTTTCAACAACTCCATTTTGTTGTGGAGTTCCAGGGGAAGAAAATTCTTGTTTGATCCCCTTGTATTTACAGAACTCTTCTATAACACTGTTCTTGAATTCAGTTCCATTATCACTTCTGATGATCTTTACTTTGTGTGTTGATCCTTTTTCCAGTTCTCTCACATGATCAAGAAAAATGGATGGAGGTTCATCCTTGGTGTGCAAAAAATACACCCATGTGTATCTTGTATATTCATCAACAATTACAAGTGCATACCTCTTCTTTGAAATAGACATAACATTAATTGGACCAAAAAGAACAATATGAAGCAGATGATATGGTTTAAGAATAGAGGATTCAATTTTACTCTTGAAAGATGTTTTCCTTTGCTTGACTTTCTAGCATGAGTCACATAAGCCATTAGGAGTAAATACTGCTTTGGGCAATCCTCTCATAAGATCTTTCCTCACAAGTTCATTGATGTTGTTGAAATTGAGATGAGAAAGTCTTGTATACCAGTTCCAGCTGTCTTCCACAGATGCTTTACTAAGCAGAAATACTTTTCATTCATCAGTATTTGTGGAGACCCTGGCTTCATATAAGTTACCATGTCTTACGCCAGTCATTACAATCTTTCCATCAGATTTACTAACAATATCATAATGTCCTTCATAAAAATTCACATGGTAACATCTGTCATAAATCTGACTCACACTGATCAAATTATGCTTGAGTCCTGCAACCAGAGCTATATTTTTAGTGATGACATTTCCAATTTTGAGTTTGCCATATCCCAAGATTTTTCCTAAGTTGCCTTCTCCATAAGAAACATTTGGGCCAACTTTCTTTTTAAACTCTGATAGCATGGATTTATAACCAGTCATGTGTCATAGGCATCCACTGCCCAAGACTATAAAATTTCTCATGTTACCCTGCAATCAATAATTAAATCAGTTAGTGTTTTTAAGGATCCAGACTTGCTTGGATCCTTTGGCCTTTTTAAGTTTGGTAACATATGCAGCAAAAGACTTCATATCAGAGTTTAAGTTAACATTCTTACTATCAGTATTTACACATACATGGATATATTTTTCTTTATTTAAAGAGGGTTTCAGTTCATAATAATCATAATATAAACTGTGATACTCTTTACATGTATAAATAGAGTGCCACTCACTACCACAATGAAAACAAGGATGTTGTGGTTTATATCTAACTGTTCTATTTCTAAAATCTGATTTGGGAGAACAATAGTTATCTCTTTATTCTTCCTGCAAGAATTAGCAAGATGATTAGTAATATTATAGTTCAAGCATGTTTTTCTAGGTGCATTGGGAGCTGTTACATAATTACCATTCCTATTAACACATAATTTACCATTCCTATTTTTACTAGGCTTTTTCTCCTTGTCTTTAATGTGTACATCCTTCAGCTTTTGCTTATGCTGTTTTTGAGTCATTAAACCAATATTTACTGAGCTTGTGTGAACCTGTTCACTCTTATCAGCATTTAAGTTTGACCTAGGTGCTGAGGTTGAACCTATCTCATGAACTGACTTAACAACATCAATACTTGAACTAAACTTAATGGGCTTCAAATGAACCTTGTTCAGTTTAACCTTAGTATTAGTATTTACTGGTTTAGTTTTCTCAGTTTCTTTTCCAATTTTCTTATCAGAATTAGATCTATTTGCATATCCTAATTCTGATCCCCAACAGCCATTTTCTAAAATTTCCTGATTTAGTCCAAAGCTTAATAACCTCTCTTTCTTTAGCTAACTCTTTTTCTAGATAAGAATGCTTCTCTAACAATTTTTCTATAACATAAACATCATTATCTCTTTCTTTTTGAAATTCTAGCATGGAAAACAACTCAATTTCTAGGTGATCATTCCTTTTTCTTTCACTCAGAGTTTTCACTCTTGATTCTATTATTTTATAAGGTTTGATCCTTATAACTAACATGCAGAGATTTAAGAAATAATCTTAATTCATGGATAATATCGGTATCAAAAGCAAGGGTGGTTTGAGGTACCTTTAATTCATCATTGTTAGCCTAAGCATTTGCCATGAGAGCATAGTTAATACCATCAACTGAATCTGATGAATCATCCCATATTTCCTTCTTTGTGATCAAGGATTTTTTCTTCTCATTCTTTGGTTTTCTGTAGTCAGCTACAAAATGTCCAATTCCATCACAGTTATAGCACCTTTCTTTTGACTTGTCAAATTTTCCAACATTTATCTGTTGATCAGGCTATCCGTTGAGAATGACTTGGATAATAAGTCAAGGCTGCGAGATAAATCAGAAGGTGCTGATTTATAGGATCGTAGTTGATTTAGATATGTATGAAAAGTGTTAGAATTATAATGTAACATATCTTTTATTTTCTGTGTAGTATATAAACACAAAATAGGTTATCACAATGTGGAAGAGCAGAACTCGAGTATTCGTATAACCTTGAAGCTCTTAAGAATATTGTTCTTGAAAGATTTTTCTAATAGTTTATTAAAGATCAATATAAACTGTTGTTTGATTAATCTGTTCTTACTTTACTTTCATAATACATTGATTTGTTTATTAATTGAATCCAACCCCCCTTAAACAATTACTTTACTGGGAAACAAGTGGTATCAGAGCGGTCAAATTAACTGTTAATTTACAAAGGTCAAGATGTCTGGAAGTAAGTATGAAAGCATAAAACTTCCCATCCTGAAGAAAGCTGATTACTCTACATGGAGAGTAAAGATGTTGATATTCCTTGAAGCTATTGATGATTCATATATTGATATCATCAAATCAGGACCTCCATACTCTATGAAAACTATGGTTATGACTGCGAATGCTCCTTAACACTATGCCATAAAGAAAAATTAAAGTTGTCAGATCCTGAAAAAGCAACAATGCTTAAGAATGCTAAAGTCAGGAATATTCTGCACAACAGTTTGGACAATGTGATGTCAAACAAAGTTATTGCCTGCAAGACTGTAAAGGAGATATGGGATGCCTTGGAGACACAGTGCCAAGGTACAATGGCAATAAAGAAAAACAGAAGAGCTGTTCTTGTGCAAGAATATGAGCAATTTGATGCCAAGGCCGATGAGTCAATTAGGACATATATAATAGATTTCTGACACTGTTGAATGATCTATCATTGGTTGAAAAAGAATATGAAAGAGAAGACTCGAACACCAAGTTTCTGAGAGCTCTTCCAGAAGATTGGAATACTCAGGTCTCAATAATCAGGCATCAATATGATCTTGATTCTCTGACTCTGGATGAAGTGTATGGGATGCTGAAAACTCATGACTTGGAGATCTAGCAAAGGAAGAATAGAAAAAGTCAGAATATAAAGGTTGTGGCTCTTAATGCTGAGACTCACAAAGGCAAGGAAAAGATGAGTGAGAGGTCAAGAAGAATGAACATTGTGGAAGAGTCAGATACCGATGATGTATCAGATCCTGACACAGATACTGATGAGGATTCTGAAATTGATATGGATGATCCTCAAGTGGTTGAAATGGCTGCAATGCTTATGAAAGGATTCAGAAGGATGAGGTTTGCAAAACCACAGAAAAAAGGTGGTTTCAACAGAAGGTTCTCTGGTCAAGACAAAGACAGGTTCAGAAAGAGTGATGGTCAGTACACCAAGGAAAGGAAGTTTGACAAGACCAAGGTGACATGTTACAACTGTAATGAAAGGGGACATCTGGAAAATGAGTGCCCCAAAACAACTGGAAAAGCTTTGGTCACAACAAACTCCAACAGAGACTGGATGGATTCATCAGGAACTGACAATGATGATGAAAGTTATGCACTCATGGAAACTCATGGTGAGGATGCCTCAGGAACCAATAAGGTACCTTTAGTTATATTCCTATTGATATTGATAATTTGTCTGAACTGAAAACTTTCTTATACTCTTTTCATGTTACTTTTAAAAGTAAGACTATTGAATGTGGTAATTTGATTGTTGATAATAAGAGGCTTAAAGAAATAAATGATTTCTTAAAGAGATGAGTTAGTTTACATGCTTATAAAAAGGCATGTAAGAAGGTACAACATAATGAAACTCAGATAAACATCAGGTATGCCAGACTAGAGAAAGTACTAGAAAAGGAAATCGAGGTGTTTAAAACATGGATGACCTCAGGAAAGAAAGTTCATGATTTCATCAGTGATAAAAACTGGAAAGAATGTCTAGGTTATAACAAATTTGCTGATAGGAATATCAATAAATCCATTAATAACACTACTCCAGTTAAGTTTGTTGAAACTGATCAAAGAGGAGTTGAGTTTGTCTATGAATTTGGTTCTAATTCTAAGAATAATACTGAAGAAAATGTTGAACCTAGAATCCCTGCTAAAAAGAAAGAAGATCCTAAAATATGAGAAAAGAAAAGTAAAAATATAGGACTTCTCTCTAAGACTCAGTTAGACAAGAAGATGTGGGGTAATATCTAAAGCTCCCAAACCTAGGTCTAAGAGAGGTAGAAGTGGAAAACAAGGAATAAACAAGGCAAACAACTATAAGTACATTCCTAATGCTCCTAGGAAAACTTGTTTTAACTGTGGTAATACTAATCATATTGCTATTGACTGCATGAAGCCTAAAAAGAAAGTTTTCAAAATTCCTGAGTCTGATATTAGTGGTAGATCAGTACTATACAAACCACAAAATCCTTGTTCTCACTGTGGTAGCAGTTGGCATTCTATTTACACTTGTAAAGATTATCATAGTTTGTATCACAACAATTATGATCCTTTGCCAAAATTTAATAAAATTGTTATTTTAAATAGAACTGCTAAACTAAAGGTGCATACATCTTGTAGAGTCAAAAATGTCAAGACAAATCGTGATGGAGTAAATCCTGACAAGAAGTCTGCTAATGTAAAAATACAAGTGCGGGTTCTTAAAAAATCTGACTGATTTCCATATTTCTGATTATGGGGAAACAAGAAGAATGTGCTTGTCTTGGACAGTGGCTATTCAACACATATGACTGGAAAATCCTTGTTGTTTGAATATGGGGAGAAGGCTGGCCCAATGGTTTCCTATGGAGATAGCAATGTAGGAAAAACTGGAATATGGAAATTTTATCATTGGAAATATCATCATCTCAAACGTAGCTCTGGTAGATGGACTGAAGCACAACTTGTTGAGCATTAGTCAAATCACTGACAGAAGTTTCTATGACGTGTTCTATAATACGCACTGTGAAGTAGTTCATAAGATCACAAAAAAAAACTGTTTTTAAAGCTTAAATAAATGGAAACATTTACGAAGCCAAACTTTATGCAAATACTGATGGTCTAGAAACTTGTCTGTTAACCAAGGCATCGGTAGATGAAAGTTGGAATTGGCACAACAAGCTTTCTCATCTCAACTTCAATAATCTCAATGACTTGGTGAGTGAAGAATGCAATCATGAAAATGTTGTACTTAAGGACAAAAATCTAAATCAGGAAAGAAGGCAAATCTTGATGAAAATGCACAAGTTGAGGGGGAGAAACGTAAAAATATCAGGAACTGAAAGCACAGTTACAGGGGGAGCTTTGCATTGAACTAATTCTGTAATTCACATCACTAATGATTTGTAAATTTCTGACAGATTGGTCAGTGGAGAAGAGATTCTTAATTTTGATAATAAATTCAACAATGCAAATGCCAAGGGGAAGAAATTATGATTAATTTTGGATTACAAATTTTATCTCAGCAAGTGATGGACAAGAAATGATTTTTCTTAAAAAGGACGGTAACATTATTTCTTCGTGACTTTTTTAAGTGTTATAATTTTTTTATTCTATTTTGAAAAATCATGTTAAACTTGTCATCATTATTTGTTTTATCTTAGGAATAGGTTCAAGTAAAGAGACTTTGTTTTATTTTCCTGGATATGCGTAATATTATGCATAAAGCATTCATTATTACACTAGGTTTTTACAATTGATTTTTACTGATCTTTTACCTGGTGAAATTTTTGATAAAGATGAATTACTGATGATCTTTCAAATCAATTTTAAATCTCTGACTGATTTGAAAAAAGGAAAGATACTTTCAGGAGAGGAACTGTTTTACCACGAGAATTGTGGGTGTTTTTGTTTAAAAAATGTCTGACAAATATAATTTTCCAAATCCTGACGTTATGGAACATGACACATCCAACCATGTTCCTAACCAAAGTGTCCATTTTTTTTCACTTAAATCGAAACATGGTATCACCTCTGGTTCTTCTCAAAAGGAATCAGTTACAAAATTAAAGATAATAGCTAAGATTGATGTGTCTCAGAGAGAATCAGTCTAAAGGTTGTTTCACACTCACCTATATCTTTAGAGCAAAAAGGTGGAGTAAGGAAGAAAAGTGTTTCATTAGCAACAAAAATCAAGGAGATTGCAAAAAGCAAGAAGAAGAAAATTAGAGCTGGTGTTAAGCTGGTTAATGAATCATCAAACTCTGAAAATGTCAGTGATGATCCAATTGTATTTAAGAATCCTGCTAGACCAGTGAAGGTTACTGGTGCTAATGCAGAAGAAGATCAAAGCGTGTTTGCAGCTGCTAAACCTAAGAAAAGAAGATTAATGAAGTTAGCAGAAAAGGTTCAAAAGAAATCAGATGGTCTTATAATGTTGACTGATATTGTTTTGGATTAGGAATCTACAAATCCTAACAACTCATTGTCAAATCCTGACAGGTCTTAAGCAATTTATGACAAGATAGTGATAATTCATGATCAGACAGTTACTACATCTCAAACAGCCAGGATAGTTAAAATTGCTAAGGAAGTTGGTCTGCAAAAGTCTATCAAGAGAAAGGCACAGACTTCATCAGTTTCTCAAAGCAAGAATACCAAACATCAACCACCAAAGAAGGGGTACAGTACACAAGAACCATCTTCTCAAAGTGAAGATGCACCTGTAATGCCCAGACTACACAGGAACTGCCTACTCAAAGTGTAGGTGCAAGCATAATATCACATCTGACCATTCCTAACATTGCTCAAGGAAGTCAAATTTCTGTGGTTGATGAAATTACGAAGACAATACAAGATAGGAAATCTCATCAAAACCACATTGCCGGATTGGATGTTATTAATGATCCTATTTTTGAGGGAAGCACACAAGAACCTTCAGTTCAAAGGATTGCAGAAGCTTCTACACCTCAAGTCACACAAGAACCGACAGTTCAAAGTACTGTTGCAGAATTAGTATCAAATTCTACTATGGGTCAATTCCTGACAAGCAGCACATCACTAATACAAGGGCAATTCCTGATAAAGCTATTCCTGATTCTATAAATGTACTAATCACTTCTCAAGATAAGATTGAAGCAATCTTGGTGCAACCACTCAAAGCTATACCAATGGTTGATACTCCTCAAGGTACAAATCAATTACACTGTATTTTATCTGCTGATATGACTATGATTAGACCTTTACAAAGGAATACCTCTAGTCATATAATCACAGACAACTCTTCTCATCCGCCTCTTATTTATGTAGGATAGACTTCTCTGAGCTTTTCATGTGAGAATGAGAGAAACGATTTAGTGAAAAATAAAATTTAAGAGATGCAAGATCATAACCTGGAAAAAGGAAAGGTAGATGAGAGTCAAGATTTAGTTAATCCTTGTGAGGAAGCTCTGACTATTAAAAGTCATGAGATGAGTGGTGTGAGAAGTGATGAGATCATTTTAAAAGAACAGAGAGATTTAGGTACTCATGGTTCTTTTCTTACAGGATCTACACAGGTAACTAAGCCTTCTAAGTATAATCTTAATTTAAAGCTCAAAGGCATAGTTCCTGATTTTGATGTTGATTTTGATATTCCTGAGAAATCTTCTGGTGATCAAGATGATGATGATAATACTGATAATGCTGTTTTGAAAGCTCGTATTGAAGCATCTAAATTATCTACTTTTGGTTCATCATCTAGTCATGCTGATGTTCTACATCCTCATAGGGCTTATGAATGGAATCATTCTTGAAGATTACCCAGTGAGAAGATATCTATGGAATCTGCTCAGACTTTAGCTGATCATGCTGTTCAATTGGTTTCACATACTGATATGATAGCATCTATCAAATACACTACAGTTTTAGTCAAAGGACTGCATTCTTTTATCTCTGCACTCAAGAAAGAAATCTTTAATCTCAGAAAAGTGCTTGCTGATATTTTTGTGACTATTAAAGGTACAAAGAAACAAAGTGGTTTTCTAAAGAGAATGTTTAGCTTGGATCAAAGAAAAAATTTCAACCTGAATCAGTTTTAAGGAGAAATACCAATTCTGATGATGATGATGATGAACAAGAAAAGAAGACCTCTGATTCTGTGAAAGTTGATGTTGTGAAAGTTTAAACTGGAACTGTAATTCAAAGTCAAAAGAAGACACATTCAACTCAAGTCTCTAAGGATAGATCACATGGATCTAACATGGAAGCTGCTCTTGTTATTCCTAGTTCAATTCCTGATGACAAAGTTACAAGTTATGAATTTTTTCCTGACACTAAAAGAGTGATAATGATTCCTGATTCCGTGAAGACTGAAGAAGAAGAAATTCTATTTAGAATGGATTTACAGATTCTCTCTGCTTATGTTGAAGTTGTTAATGCTGGAAACTTCAAGGAAGAAGAAATGGTTTTTGACAGAGAATAAAGGGCACAACAAGGAAAAATCAGAATTGCTGTTAATAAAGCAGATCAAGTATACAAGAATATACTTAAAAGATCTAAGAGGAATAGATGAGGGAGTAAAGATATGAAGATGTTGCAGAATAGAGCAGAAAGGAGAGCTCATGTATTTCCAAAGATCAAGAACAAATACAAATGGAAAAAAATTGTTGATCTTAATTGTAATGATAAATTGAGCTTTACTCTTGGAGGAATAAGGATGGATGGTTTACTTGGTTCTAATACCATGGGAGACAAGAAGTCTTGATTAGTACAAGCTAAGAATCTTAAGTTGATTGAACCATTCACAAGAGCTGGAATAGGACATCATGAAGCTAAACCTGTCAACTTAAAGTTGTTAAACTTCACACTTGCTGATAGTCCTGGTCAGGAAATAACTGCTGATCAGCTGGATATACTTGAAGCTATGAAGATTATTCTTGAAAAATATGATGGTTCTGAATCTAAACAGAAGATCTTACTCTTATTGCAAAATGATCAAGTTCAAGTTCTTTCACTTGATGAACTGATGATCATGTCTACAAAGGAATTGAAGTATATTCATTATTTGCTAAGAGTTGAAGATGAAACTTCTAGGTTATGGTCAAACATGATCCTTGCTGATATCAGGAGAAGGATACTGGATGATGGTCAATATTATTTTGGATAATATGTTCCTAAGTACATAAATTTCAAAGGGCAAGAAGTCAACATGAAGAAAGGAGAAGCTGTCATTAAAAATGTTTTTACTCAGAGGCATATAACTATGAATCCTGATGGAAGAAAAACTTGTTATGTGTCACTAGAAGACATGATGACAAAAAGAGCTCAAATCAGAAATCTGAGAGATGCTATCTATCAATTATCTGAAAAAACAGAGTATGAGAAGAATTTGAAGATCAAATTAAAAGATATTCTGTTGAAAAAGATTGATGACAGAGTTAAAGCTTTTGTTTAGAGATATTGCAAGATTTTATCAAGAAATATGAAGATCAAAGTCTGAAAAAAACTAAGCTTTATACTATTTATTTTGTCTATATGGTTTTTGGCACTAGACAATTCTATTAGAATTTATGTTTATTCTGCAAAGCATAAATTGGGAGAGATTGTTGAGAATTGGCTAAGTCGAAGATCATGATCTGTTTAGCAATCAGGATATGATCAACTGTTGTGATATGATTATCCGTTGAAAGATTCGTTATCATCCGTTGATGATCTTTAGTCATCCGTTGTTATTTACAAATCATTATCCGTTGAAGCTACAACATTTATCCATTGATCAGGCTATTAATTAAGAATGACTTGGATGATAAGTCAGGACTGCGAGATAAATCAAAAGGTGTTGATTTATAGGAATTTAGTTGATTTAGATATTCATGGAAAATGTTAGAATTATAATATAACATATCTTGTAATTGATAGAGGACTGATTGTAGCTGTGTAGTATATAAACACAGAATAGGTTATCATAATGTGAAAGGCAGAACTCGAGTATTCATATAACCTAGAAGCTCTTAAGAATATTATTCTTTAGAGAGTTTTGTAATAGTTTATTAAAGATCAATATAAACTGTTATTTGATTCATCTGTTCTTACTTTACTTTCATAATACATCGATTTGTTTAGTAATTGTATCCAACCCCGCTGAAATAATTACTTTATTGAGAAATAGAATTCATACCACAAATCATCATATCTACTCTAAACACAACTTCTCATCTTCTTCTCAAACCCAAAAACATGAATCAAGATCAGTTTTTCACTCGCTCTCGCAGAGTTGTTTACTACCATGCTCACATCATGGTTGGGGGTCGTATATACTATGACCCGTTTGGACTTAGAGACCAAATCAACCAATAAATATATCATCCTCATGATGTTCCAATGCCAGTAATGATAATCTTTCTTTTGAGCAACAGACGGATCTCCAGTTTTTCCAACCGGAGACCACATTGGAAGAAGAACGCAGAGCAGAAGAGGCTGAGCAGCATCATCTTCAAGCTATGGAATTTTAAGAGAATACAATTTCTCTTGCATCCTCCATCTCGTGAATTTATCATCACAGAGCTATGAAGAAACAGGAGGCTGTAAAGAAGCTGAAGACGAAATAGTTTCTAGGAATAGATTCTAGCTTTTAGAAGTTAGGACAATTTTATGATTCTGTTTTGTACTTATCTTCTATTATGAATGAAAATATCTTTCTTAATGTATCCTAAAAGTATGATGCATGATTAGTTGTTCCTCTATTCTTAAGCTCTTTATAAATTGTGAATGTTCGTCTTCTATTTTGCAACGCATGTTTAAATCTGAATATTTCAATAATGCATGTGAAATTGTTTTCTACTTGAGTTATTATGATAATAGAAGAACAGATACAAAATATGAAGGAGCAACTGCTGTCACATAAATGATTGAGGAATGGTTTAATGCCGATCTCATGAAAAATATGTTATTTGGGTGTTTTTGTTTAACTAAATACCTAAATAAATATATTTTTTTTAAAAACATCTGACACTATGGAACAGGACACATCCAATCCTTTTTCCTGACCACAGTGTTCATTTTCCTTTCCTTAAATCGAAACAGAAGCCACCTCGGGTGTTTCCCAAAACACACCTGATAAGTGGATTTTATATCCATTTAGAACGCTTCATATCGGCTTAAGTTGATGATTTGACCTCAAGTATGTGGTGTTTTTAATGCATTTTGTGTTGAGTATGTGCAGGTCTTTAGTTGGAGGCAGGAATGGACTTCTATATGCTTTTATATTGATAAGAGATCAGGAATTGAAGTGCGAGCGCTTGCGAGAAGATAAGAACGAGAAACAAGGAATCTGCAGAAATTTTCTAGAAGCCAAGCGCGCCCGCGCCCTATTCTCCAGAAGCAGAGCGCGCCCGCGCTCTATACAGGCGCGCCCGCGCTAGGTCCGGCAAGCAGAATCCTGATTCTAGTACATTTTAGATATTCTGAGCGGCCAAGTCAACCTGGAGCATATAAATAAAGAAAAGGAGATAAATTATATAACAAGGAACAAGGGGAGAACTCTAGAAAACCAAAAATCACACAAGATGGCTAAGAAGAAGAAGATTTAGTTCTACATCGTTCGTTTGTATTCTTCTAATTAGGCTATACTTTGGATGCTTGTTTCGGATTTGTTTTTTAAACCTTAATACTTTAATATTCTCTTTTAGTAATCAAAACCTTTTTACTATCATGTTTTCATTGGAACCCATGATGACGAGCCGTTCGATTATGAGCTAATCGTTATCGTGGGATTCTAACGGATTTATGGAGTTTAGTACTTGATTACTTAAGTTTTCAGTGTGTGATAAATTATTGATATCCTAGTATGGTTGTGCTTAATCTTCTTAGGTGTGTAGCTAACATCTAAGTTGTATTGTTAATCTCTATTGAATGCAAAAGTGGATATAGGGGTTTAGAACTTGTCATGCTAGCATAGGTTTATGGATGTTTTAACATGCATAATTCATAGTGTAATTTTAACCATCTTACGGTGCCCTATGTAATCTCAATGGATAACTTTCTCTAAAACCTATATGTTTTCGAATCTTATTGACATATAGGGTCTAAACATAATTGGTGTCTTTCCAGCTTCTATCTAATTTGTAGATGCTGAGTAGTAGGGTACATGTATATTGAAATATAGCGTGTACTAATTTCGTGTTGTCTGATTAGTTTTCATAACCGTCACATACTATGATTAAAGGCATAAACTCTGAACGAAGTATTTAATGAAGTTAGAATCCCATGTTTTATTTCATATAAGTAACTTAATTTTATAATCTCTTAGTTAATTCATTCTAGCATAATTACTTTAGATAATCAAACTCAGATTGATACTTGTCTTAACAGTGAATAATAATCATACACTGTTGCATAAGTGCACATTCTGAATTAAACCAATCTCTGTGGGAATGAACTAAACTTAATTTTATACTACTTGTGACCGCGTACGCTTGCGTGTTTTTGTGCAAACAACACATGTCGTAAAAAGATAGAAACAATTAGCTAAGAGGGCTACAAATCCTGATGTAGAAAAGTCAAAAGTTGAAGCAACACAAGTTCCGCATTCTTCTAAACCTTCAGAATCTGTTAAGAGGAAACTTGTGCTTGCTGGATTAGAATCAGAATCAGATGAGGAAATTGCTAGCTTATCTTCTAAATTTCCAAACCTTTTATCTGATTCTTCTCCAAGACCAGTTATACTACCAACTGAAGAGGGCACAACTACTGATGTTGTTCGTAGTACCAGAAATCCTGATGCTGGTACAAGCCCAAGGCCAAAGAAAAGAAGATTGGTCAAAGCATACTACAATCAGAACTTGTTCAAGATCAAAAAGGAAATTTCTGAGGAGACACAGGGGGAAATTACATTAAATTCTGATTTTCAATCAAATCCTGATGCACCTGTAAATTTATCTGATTCTCCTGTCAAGCAGCAAAGCAAGAGAGCAATGGAAATCTCTCATGAGAAAGTTCAAGAAACTGTGAAGAGGCTGCAAGGGAAACGTATTTTCCCTGGATCAAGCACACAAAAACCTGTATCTCAAAGGGATACAACAGCTACAACTCCTGATCCAATCCCACAAGAACCTGCACCTCAAGGTGGTGTAGCAGATTTTGAAGTCATTGAGTCTCTGAATAAGAAATCAACTCAACAATGGCATGACGAAAAAACTTCCAGAATTTATGTAGAAGTCTCTCAGATCAAGGACTTATATAGGAAATTTGATCTCGAAAGATTCAGTCAGACAGTTGTTTTTCAAGAAGAGCCTGCTCAGGAGTCAAGCACTGCAATTGTGGAGAAGAGTACACAAGAACCTGGATGTCAAAGTCATCCAACAACTCCTGATTCTCCATCCATACCAGAACCATTGCATGAAAGGTGAAATGAAGGCTTCACTCCTGCTGTAGTGACACTGGTAATATATGTCAAAGGCATAATTCACCCATCACCACCATCTACTGATATCTTATCAGTACCTCCACTGAATGTCTGCAAGGAAGCTGAATCTTCAGATTCATAAGGTATAAATATTGATTTCACTTTATCATAATTTACTTTAAATACTGATTTTTGTCTTATCAACATTTATTGTTCATATTATAAATCATGTTGGTATGATTATATCTAGACCTTATTTAAGGATTACCTCTAGTTGTATGACCACAAACCACCTTTCTTTAGCCAACTCTTATTTCTGTAGGATTGCATATTTATCTGAACCTTTTCTGTGAGTTGTGTGAAAATATTTAGAGATAAACAGAATTAAAGAGATGCAGGATCCTTCCTGTAAAAAGCAGAGGTAGATGAGAGTTAGGATTTAGTAATCCTTGTGAGGAAACTCTAACTATTGAAAGTTATGAGATGTGTGGTGTGAGGAGTAGTGAGACTATTTTAAAAGAACATAGAGATTAAGTGTTACTTGTTATATTTTGTAGTGCACAAAGTACAAAAAAACAACTGTTGAACAACAGTGTGTTGACCCTCGGATAAACTCTGATGTACCAAGTGCTGATAATTTCCCTGCAGGTCGAAATACTGATATTTTCTTGCAGTCCACTCATTCTACTATTCCATCACATGAAATTCTCCATGTTGTTGCTGAAGATGTAGTAGCACAACAGTTCATTCATAAATATCTATTCACCACAAGGTCACCATAGCACTCAACAACAACTGAGGTTCTGGAGGTAAATTCTGAAGCTCCAGTTCATCTGTCTACAATTCTTGAAGATGTGGAGTTAACTACTGATGGTATGGAAGTTTCTGAAGTTACTAATTCACATACAACCCCAATTTTTTATTTTATCTTAAATGCTGAAGCTGGAGATGAAGTTCAGCAAATAGTTCAAGATCCAGTTTTTAATGAAGGATCTGTCCATGAGCAAAAATATAATGATGGTGAATAAGCTGATACTTCAAATGTTATTATAGATCCTGAGAATGATCTATTCTTCCCTGAAGATATGCCTACACATGTGAGGCAACAAAAGCTGAAAGAGTTAGATGCTAAGAAGAAATAGGACTTTTTTGATGATATCTGGAATAAGAAATGGAAGGATTTTCATTATCCTATTTCCAAGACTTATGATGTTGATCATTGTCAATAACATAATTTATCAATTAAAAATTGTCATATTCACCTAGTTTTTAACACATTGAAAAAAACTAAAATTTAATTGTTCATTCTCATTTTCATTACATAAAATACTTTTGTTATTCTCTTTTTAGTGTATCAATAAATCTAAATACAACATTAAAATTGAATCTTCTAAAATTAGTAAAGATAAAGTCATATGTTCGTGTGTATATATGTAAAATCTTGTTTGGTATACTTTTGAGTAAATTAAGCTAGCATCATTTAGTTATGTGCTAGATATCTTAGTTATGTATATGTCTAATCATTAGACAATAAATTACTCAAATAACATGCATTAATAATTATTCAAAATTTATAATTATCTAATAAGTAAATTGTAATTATTTATATATTATAATTATAGTAGCACTGATAATAATTCCATATCTAATTTTACTTCACAGAGCATCAATCGTTGATGCTAAAAATAAATCATATATCATAATGACTAACTACTCATATTCAGGTGCTTTTTTTCAATAATTTGAAGAGAAATTTATATCAATATCATTATTGAAATTATTTTCAAGTTGCTTCCTCATATGATTATAATATTTTTTTAATGATAATTTGATACTATTGTAAATTGTTTTTCTAAAATTAAAGATTTTACAACTCGTTAAATTTTTTAATATTAGTTGAACTCGTGGCGAAAAAGAAAAAAAAATATTAGTTGAACTTATTAATCCTTTTAAACTATTGAATAATCTTATTATTTTTATTTAGATAGCATAACATAAGAAATAAAGGATTTGACTGATAAAAATCGATAAAAAATTATAAAAACTGCTGCAATTTTTTTAGACTACTCAACGGAGAGAAGGGGTTAGTGTTAATTTAGCTGACGTTATTGAAAAATATAATGTACAGTCAATGTGTAAACTCAAGGACAATAGAAAAAGGAGTTGAGTTTGGCAAAAAAATACTATATATACATGTATTCGTGCATGTTGGGATGAGTATTCGGTTATTCGGTAACCGAACCGAAATATAATTCGGTTACCGAATACCGAATAAGGATAAAAATCAGAACCGAATAGTGAACCGAAATAATTTCGGTTATTTACCGAACCGAAATAACTATTTCGGTTAAAACCGAAAACCGAATTAAAAAATCGAATTATGATTTTTTTTTAAATTTTAATAATAAAATATTTAATAAATTACAACAAAGATTAATAATCGTACAACAGTTAACTTATACTCTTAACTCCACTTTCATGCACCTGAATATTATGGTATGTTGTCCTGATTACAATAAAAGTACTTCTAATTAGTTAGTTTATTTTTTTATTTTAGCAACTAAATTGAAGATCATGAAAACTAAATACATTAAAATCTAAATTAGGCAAATAACAATTAAATATAACAAATAAAAAGAGAGGAAAAGTGAAGTTGGGAACAAAAAATTGATAATTAAAGTGAAAAAAAGAAAGGAGTTAGGTAAAAATAAGTAATATATAAATAAATATATTTATGTATATATTAATATATATTTTTTATTATATTTCGGTAATTTCGGTAATTCGGGTATTTCGGTAAAAAATCGAAAAAATCTACATACCGAATAACGTAAAAAATCATAACTGAATTAAAAATCGAATTATTTCGGTTCGGTTATCGAACCGAATTATTTCGGTTATTTCGGTTCGGTATTCGGTTAACCGAACCGAATGCTCACCCCTACGTGCCGGTAACAACTTTCTATAATAAAAATACACAAACCCCTAAAATATGTATGATTAGAATTTATAAAATAAATAAATTCGTGCAACATAGTAAAGAAAGAAGAAATAAGAGATAGGATGATAGATATATACGACATGTTCACATATTGTAATCCAACAAAAAATATTTTGTCCGTGCTAAGTACCCCATCCACTTATTATGTAGCTTTATCCCATCCATCCACTTCTAATTATTCGTTTCATAATTACCAAATAACCTCGAACTCATTCCAAAAACAAACTAATTCCCTGCCTATGGTGTTGAATTAAAAAACTCGCCCTTGTTTGAAAAAGAAAAAAAATAGTTTAATTATTAATAATTTATTAGCTTAAAACCCGTGCGATACACAGACTGCACATATTTTTTTTATATTACATAATTTAAAAAAACTTGAATTTAATTTTTAATTTTGTTCATTTAAAACTTTAAATGATATGATTTCATGATAATTATATAAGTAAACGTATATTTTCATAACTTTTTAGAACATTTAAACTTATTTAAAGTGATAATATTGATAAGGGGGAAATAGAATTATAAAAATATTATTATTTTAATGACGATAAAAATATAATGTCTCAATTATGTTGATATCTTAAAAAATTATTATTTTAGCATGGTGATTACTTAATCGATTAATTTTAACTCTATAAAATATATTTGAAAAATGTAATAATTTTTTATTTCACATGTATAGGATACGAATTATACTTAGGGGGTGTATTCAATTAGGATTTTTATGGATTTTTATGGATTTTAGAAATCATGGGGTATTCAATTTGGATTTTAAATAATCCTTTAAAATCTGAAGGTATTCACAAGGATTGGAAAAGTCTTTTAAAATCTGAGTGTATTCAATTTAGATTTTAAAAAATCAATCAAAATTTGGTGGTATTCAATTTGGATTAAAAAAATCCATCAAAATCTGATGGTATTCAAAAATCCATGAATTTTATTTTATATAAAAAAGTTGCGGATTTTGATGGATTTGCTAGTACATTTTTAATATCTTGAAATCTCTTCAAAATACATGAGATTTTGATGGATTTCTAAAAAACTCCACAAAATCGGGAAGACTCTACAAGATTTTAGATCAACTCCATCAAAATCTACGAAGAATTAAAATCAACGAAAATCTTTTAAAATCTATAGATTATTAACAATCCTTTAAAATCCGAAATGAATACACCCCCTAGTCTAATATTAATTTGATTTATCTCGGATAAGTAATTGTATTATTTTATTTTAGCCTGATGTCCAATACACCGACCAAATCAAACTAATAATTTTTAGTTTAAATTTATTGTTTTTAAATTCCGGATCAATAAGGTAATTTTTTTGACTAAATAATTAGTATATATATATATATTTTTTTTGTTATTCGAATTGTATTTTTATTTTAGTTATGTGTTAGTCTGAATCCATTTTATAATGTATTTTTTTATCCTGGATAAATAAAATATATTATTTTATTTATCCAAGTTCATTGATATAATTTTTGTAGGAGAATTGATAGTATTATTATTTTATCTTAACCCGAGTCACATTATATATCAACCAAATTTTAAGAATTATATTTAGTTTGTTTAAATTTAATTTAGCCCGAAGTAACAAATTATAATGATATAGAACTCAATATAAATTAAAATTTAAATTGGTAGAATAAGTTGAATTTAAATATAAACTATTGTGATATAGAATTCGATATAAAGTAGAATTTAAATTGGTAAAGTAATAGAGAAATTTGACTTCAATATCAATTAGAATTAGAATTAAACGACCCAATAATTACAATTAAAATAATTAAGGAAGGGTAATTAAATAATATCAGTAAGTACCAACCGACTACCAAATTTTTAATATTTCGTCTAATATGATATAATATATAGTATAGATTAACAACGCAATCGTTCGTACCCGAAGGATTCTTGTGAGGTATCACAAACATGAAGGACCCTCTTCACATGAATTCACGTGTCATGGTATTAAGATAATAATTTAATTATTAGTGAATTGTGTTTTAACTTTAATACAACATTCCAACGCTAAAGTCGTAGGGTAATGGACCCTCATTTAATTTGTTCAATAATTGTTCAACGTTTTACAATATAAATAAATTTATTAGTAGTAATTTTTAACTAGTTCACAAGTGGCTCTTGGACCACTTGGTAATTAGCAATCTTAATTTGACACAATTAGTGGAGATTAGACTAAATTAATCCAAGTTGGACCTCACCCTGAAAGCGAATCCACTTACTTTGTATTAATGAAATTTAGACCGCTAGTATTAGTTTATTACTATTTGATAAACTTTGTATTCAACGGTGGGGGCTGCATTATATGTCATTACCAAGTGTAATTCATCAACTATGAACAACTAATTGTCGCTTTTGTTAATTTCAACTCTGTCACTGTATATGTTGATGGTGCGATCCAATTTGGTTGCAAAATACAACTGAACTACAAGCTAATCTCGAGTAATTTTAGGATGATAAATAAATCAACACATTCACAAATAGTTTGGTGTTTGATATAAAAAAAGTTTGAATCAATTTTGTTTAGTAAATAAGCTAAACTGAGTACAATGTAATTCGGTTTGAAAATTAAAAAAAAGGTTAGTAAATAATGTTGTTACAAGAGAAAAGGTTAGTTGTTATATCCAAAAATTAATATAAACAATATTTAGATTGACATTGATAAAATGGTCAAGATTGAGGAAGAAACGCCTAAAATGGAAAAATAGATAAGATTATCTTTTTATAAAAGGAAAGAAGGCGCGTCCTATATGTAAATTGGACGCGTCTTATGGTGAAAATGGCTGATGGAAAGTTACAGTTGTCAATGTATGGGGAGGCGCGCCTTCATAAAGAAGAGGAGGCGCGCCCTGTTATTGAGAAAAAAGATGGAGGATTCCTTGATTGGGTCCTTCCTTGAGGCAACCCTTAGGGCGCGCCTTGACTTGATAAAAAGTTTTAGGAAGACTTTAACATGATTGTTTGGACAGACTCTTTGGAAGATCCACGGAAGATGGAAAATTATTATTACTAACTTATTTGATGCAGGTACTCTATTGAAGAACTACTTCCTGTAGCACATCTACAGGAAATGCGGTGTCCGCGTTCAGAGACCTCCAGGGGTATGCCTGGACTGTAGGCCTCCTCCTGTAGTAAATTAGTGTTCTCATTGGGGATGTGGGGTAAATTCTTGTGTGTGCTTTGGGAGCTGTGTCTCTGTAGTCAACGGGTGTCCTCGTTGGGAGATTTCGGAGTATCCTGCACTTTGCACCCAAAAGCTTGGGATCACTTGTCCTGTAATCTGGTAGGGGCTCCTTATCGGGGGACAAGGATGTGTCCAACATTTGGGGTGAACCACGGCTACACCTGCGTCCACGGACTAGAGAAACAGCTAGTAGCGGAGGGTTATCCTTGGCCAGGGAGATGCCTTATCCGTGAAGTCTCGAAGCCGTGGACGAGCCTTGGGTCTTTGTGGTTGGTCCTCATCGGCGGACATTCCTAAAGCTAGTAGAAGACGGTTTCCAGTGGGTTTCCCATTGGGCCTCGGGATAAGAAATCTAAACCCGTTAGGTTTCTTGTTCCCCAAGAACTACGTTGGCTTGATTCCCTTTAAATAGGGATACGTAGGCAAATTGTAAGGGGTCATAAGCGAGAGCGCAAAGGAGTCACCAGTAACCCTAAGCAATCTCAGCCACCAATAGTCACCACCACCAAACACTGTTCATCTTTTCCGACGAATACTGTTCATCGGATCCACCGATTACTGTTCACGTTTTTGACGAAGAACCGCCATCACAGATCTTGTTTTCGGCTACGAACCTCAGTCTTTGTTGCTCCCAAATTCCTCCGTCAATAAATTGGCGCTAGAAGGAGGGGCTAATCAAGATCTGCATCTAGGAGGAAGGATGTCTCAATATTGTGATGGAAGTTTTTTTTATGGAAGCTCTGAGGAAGAATCTGATCATGGTTATGAACATGAACCTTACGTCCCACCAATGACTGATCGCCCCACTCCGGATGTTGGGGGACAGCCGCCTATGCTCATCAGCAGCGCTGACTTGGTGGAACAACTGTATCGCATGGGCGATGCTCTGAATGGCTTCGATTCAAGGTTGAGCACCGTGGAGCGGCGCAAGACCAGAAGGGGCCTTCGTCGCAGCCGTGCTACTCATGCACCTGGGAAAGCACCTATGACTGATAAAGATGCCTCGGCCGGCCACGGTCACACTGGAAGAGGACGTGTGCCGATAACCCCGCGACGCCTGAACTATTCCAATGATACGTCCCCAATCATCGATCTGGTGGTAGAAGATGCTAATGGTCGAGAAATCCTGCGGACGGATAACCGGGGGGTTGCCCATCCGCACCGGTCTGGATGTAGTCTTGAGGAGCGCCGACAGGCGGAGTCCATGCCGGAGAATGGGCAACGAGGCTTCGCATCTTTAAAGGATCGCTCGGGGATCCGCTTAGGCGACGATGATTTAAGAATGTTGTTACTTGAATGGCAAAAAGAAGCTGATCGTGGAGATGTGATACCCTATGATACAACACGTGTGCCCCTGAATTCCCATGTAAATCAGGAGCGGCACCGCGATCATGAGAGAACTCCTCCCCACAGATCGCTGGACTGATATGGTCGAGGATATGGAAGCGACTGTCGGAGAAGACCCCAATGGAGGGGAAGAGGCGGAGGTCGAGGTAGGTACTTAGATGGGTATCACCGCGACAATTACCGTGGCCGCACTGATGCGCGCTGGTATAATTGAGTAGACAACGATAACTGTGCTGAATATGATGATCATAGAGATGTAGAAAATTATGATCACGAGATGGCTCAAGGCCGCGGTCGGGGTCAAGGAGAAAATCTTGGGGGAGATCAAGGTCAGAACCCCGAAGTGATCGTGATACCAGAAGATGCCCAAAACACCAACCAACAACAAGCCCCTCCAGGTGGGAACCAAGCTGAGGTACCTCCACCACAGCCCCAAGGTCCGCAGCCTCACGTGCAAACTATCCCAGGTGTGGGGACTTTCAATGTGGGCGACCTGAAAAGGCTACTTAACCATCTGGAAGGCAGGGTGACGGCCATGGCCGAAATCCCTTCCCCGTTCTCGGTGGCTGTAAAAGAGGCACAGTTGTCGGCCGGGTATCGCAACACTACTAGCAATCTCCGTTTCCACGGAAGCTCAGACCCCGTGGAATTCCTGGGCCGGTTCAATATAGAGATGGACGTATATCAAGTCCTTGACTTGGCTCGATGTCGGCTCTTGGCAGCGACTTTTAGAGAAAGTGCCCAACAATGGTTTCAAAAGCTGGGGCCGGGAGTAATCACGTCCTGGGATCAAATGAAGACTCTTTTCTTGACCAAGTTCCAAGCTGCTGTGAGATATGCTCCCTCTGTTACAACTCTCGCCAATGTCAGGCAAAGGGAGAATGAAAGCTTGACGTCGTACTTTAAAAGCTTCAATGTTGAATCTACCAGCGTAAGGGGGGATTCAGACGAAGCCTTAAAGAGTTTTTTGATAGCAGGGCTAAGGGTTGGTTCAGACTTCTAGAAGCACTTACAAGGAAAAGACCCAGCTACTCTAGCAGATGTCTTTGCTTTGGCAGAGTCGTTCAAAGCCATAGAGCAATCTCTGGCAGAGGTACAACCAGCATCGCAAGCAAGTCAGAGAAACAAAGCAAGGAAGAGAGACAGATCTCCAAGCCCGAGGTACAGAAGGAGTAGTCGAAGCCCGAACCGGGTGAATACCATGACCACGAGGAGGGAATGGAGTCCTCCCTCAAACTATGACTACAGAACAAGTTGGTACACGCCTTTTGCTGCGTCTATCGAGCATATCTTTGAGGTGAACAAAAACAGAGGGCTGTTTAGAAAACCTGAGGCTCTATCATCATGGAAAAGCAAAGACAAGAAAAAATACTGTGAATACCATGAGTCGTCCGGGCATAACACGCATGAGTGTCGACAATTAAAAGATGAGATCGAAGCACTTATCAAGGAAGGGTATCTCGGTGAATGGGTGGTTAAGGAAGTAAGGAGGCACAAGGATAACGCTGAAGAATGAAGGAAGAAGGAGGGTGAGCCCCACGTTGGTCGAACAATGAAACTTTGGAAGAAAATAAATTTGTCAGGGACGGAAGTATCCGAACAATCCATGGAGGAGATCCCAGGATGGAGTGCAGCAACAGGGCCTTGGCAAGATACGCTAGAGAAGCTCGATTCAGGCCTCTCACAAACATTCATCCGGTGGAAACTCGACCACCCAAAGTGTTCAAGGGAGAATCTATGGATATCACCTTCAGTGAAGCGGATGCCCGATGGGTGCATCACCCCCACAATGATGCGCTGGTCATTTCCATCCAAATTGGAACCAAAAACATCCATAGGGCCTTCGTGGATAATGGAAGCTCGGCAAACATCCTCTACTACGACACCTTTAAGAAGATGGGGCAACCTGATCGGGATATGTCGGGAGAAGATTCGTGGGTCTATGGTTTCTCCGGCGCGGGAGTTAGAGTTATGGGATCAATTCGGTTTTTGTGTACTCTGGGGGAAAGCCCGTTGTCCGTGACGAAGATGCTCGAGTTCAAGGTCCTGAATCAGGAGTCATCCCACAACATGCTGTTGGGACGGCCTTTTTTTCGGGAGATGAGGGTTATTACTTTAATCCACCACCTTACCATCAAGTTTCCAACACCAAATGGTGTGGGAAGTATAAAGGGTTCTCAGTATGATTATCGGGAGTGCTACAAAGATGCTATGAGGGGCTTTAGAAAGGACTCCCACGACGAAGATGCATCAGATGATGATCGAGAAAGGAGCATCGAGCAACCGATCGAGGAAATCCGAGTCCATTATTATGTCAAGCAAGAAGACGAGCGCCCCTCTAAACCGCCTCCAGCAATGTTGTCATTGGAAGGAACAATCAGGATCGAAATATTCGAAGAAGAGGAACCCCCAAATACCATAATCCAGGCAGATTTCAATGGGGAATGACTAAAAGGAAGATTTGACGTGTTGCAAAGTCTCGGACAGGATGAGCATAAGGTAGATGCCCCTCTCCTTGAGGGCGCGCCCTTACTCTTGAAAAATATAAAGGAAGTTGATGCCCCTGTAATGCAGGGCGTGCCTTCTAAAGAAGTTGATGTTCCTCCTCAAGGGGATGCGCCTTCTGTACAAAATAATGAGAATCATGATCCGCCCGACATAGATCCACGGATACCAATGCCAACGGAGAAGATGGGACCGGCGGAAGATACAATTGAAATCCCTGTCAATGAAAAAGACCCAAGTAAGGTTTTGAGAATTGGATCTCAGCTGGCACCAAGGTTGAAAGAGGGTCTTTCGATATTTCTCTTGGCAAACCTCGATGTATTTGCATGAAACCATTCTAATATGGTGGGAATCGACCCAGAGGTGATGTGTCATCGTTTGAACATCGATCCCAAACATAAAGGGGTTCGACAAAAGCGCAGGACCGTAAGCGGAGAGAGGGCTATACCTATAACACCCTCCAAATCCGGGGTATAGATTTGGGGCATTATTAATATCAACTACAAACTAAACCTGCATAAGCGGAATATAAATATAATAATTACCCTGAATAACTGCTACTCAGGATCTTTAAAGGTTAAGAGTTGAAAACAAGAATGACACACTAACTTTATTACAAACCCAAGTAAAAATAATATGTCTCAAGAACTCTCCTTATTACAAAACTTTATTCTATCTACATTCTCACCACACAATTTTTATTCAAACCAACATTACTACTTATCCTGTTACACCTGATCTGGTAACTCAAAGCTCTAGTCTGGAATAGGGATGAACACTCTTGGTATAAGAGAGTCTCGCTGCTTGACTCGCTTCTTGACTATGCGAGTTCTGATGGGTTTCATTTTCTAGCTTAACTGTAAAACAATAGGAATAACAATAAAAGGGGATGAGCCAAAATTGCTCAACAAGCCTGCAACAATATATATATTATAAAGAGAGAAGAATAAATGAATTGATAAGCTGCTGGTTTGAACAACCATCTGTTTCTGTATAGAATAATAATTTGCCAACACTGGCGAGTGCCAAATGAACAAGACTGGAAACAAGAACCAACATATGCACTATAACCTGCTGATCAGTCAGGATACAGTGCAGATCTATACCCAACTGCATAGACCCAACCAACATAAGGAGTACTCAGGCAACTATGGCCTATTAATTAAAGGTCTGGGTAAAACCCATCCCGTATCGTAACCATCCAATAAATACAAAATAAATGCTAAAAATTCCCAAAAATTATGAATATTACAAAAATGCAAAGAAAAATGTTGTACGATAATTTCATGATCATATAAAAATAAAAATGTGATTTTTGTGGGGTTTTTGGTACCCGAAGGGGTCCGGAATAGTCATTTTTCGCGAAAAAGGTAAATTTGTCAAACGTCTAGGGGTTCATAATATCGATATGGTATAGGTCATTTTTGGAAAAATAGGGCCAATGATTTTGTTTAAAATACGGGCTTTTAAAACACTGTTTGAGCTGTACGGGTTTTGATATAAAAATATATAACTTACGATAAAACACTCAATAAATATCCGAAACACGTTCGGATCAAAACAAATAACACGTAGCACATAGTAATTAGGGTTTAACGATAACACATTTAATCACATAATAATACACATAATTTATCTTCATTATAATATAATACAAGCGTAATTTCTCGGTCGTTACATTCTCCCCCCTTAACAGGATTCTGTCCTCAGAATCTCACTATGTAAATAACCGAGGATACTTTTCTAACATATCACTCTCGAGTTCCCAGGTTGATTCTTCAACCACTTGGTTTCTGCACAAAACTCTCACTAATGGTACAGACTTATTCCTTAATACCCTCTCTTGCCGATCTAGAATTCTTATCGGCTACTCTACATATGACAAATCTGCCTGAAGTTCTATTGGCTCATATTCTATTACATGTCTTGTATCAGAGTTATACTTCTTAAGCATAGATACATGAAATACGTTATGAATATGCTGCGTATGGGGTGGTAAAGCTAGCTCGTACGCAACCTTTCCGACTTTCTTCAAAATTTCAAATGGTCCAATGTAGCGAGGTTTTAATTTTCCCTTATTTCCAAACCTGGTTAGTCCCTTCCATGGCGATACCTTTAGCATTACATGTTCCCCTTCCTAATAGTCCACATCTTTTCTGGATAGATCTGCATATTTACGATGTCGATCCTGCGCTGCTTCAAGTCATTTTCGGATAAGTTCTACTTTTTCTTTGGGTTGCTGAATCAGTTCTGGACCTAGAATCTTGCGTTCTCCAACTTCATCCCAACATGTAGGTGATCTGCACTTTCTCCCATATAAAGCTTCATAAGGTGGAATCCCGATACTTGCTTGATAGCTGTTATTGTAAAAAAATTCCACTAGCGGTAATGCTCATCCCAATTGCCTTCAAAGTCTATTACGCATACACATAGCATATCTTCAATTGTTTGGATAGTTCTTTCACTTTGCCCGTCCGTTTGTGGATGATAAGCAGTACTCATGTTCAACTTGGTTCCTAGACATTCTTGGAATTGTCTCCAAAATCTTGAATTGAAACGGGGATCTCGATCTGATACAATAGATACAGGTACTACATGACGCATCACAATTTCCTTGAGATATAAGTGCACTAACTTGTCCAGTGAAAACCTTTCGTTGATCGGAAGAAAATGTGCTGACTTCGTTAATCGATCAATGATAACCCAAATTGCATCATGATTTGCTTTCGTCCTTGGAAGTCCCACAAAAAAATCCATGGCTAAGTGCTCCCATTTCCATTCTGGAATATCTAGTGGTTGTAGTAGTCCGCTCGGGCGTTGATGTTCAGCTTTCACCCTTTGGCACGTATAACACTTGCTAACCCATTCCGCTATATCTCTCTTCATATTTGGCCACTAAAAGTTTTCCTTCAGGTCTCTGTACATTTTTGTGCTTCCGAGATGAATCGAATATCTTGAACTATGAGCATCTTGCAAAATTTACGCTTTTAATTCCGGTACGTTAGGTATCCAGATCCTTGAAGCAACTCGAAAAATTCCTTTGGCATCCTTCTGACTGGTAATCTCTTCTCCTGTCAAGTTGTCGATTTCCTGATCCATTACTTCTTCTTGACACCTTCTTATCTTTTCCAATAATTATGGCTGAAAGGTCATGTCGTAAATCATTTCAGTAGAGCTTTCTGGAACACGAACTTCAATCTCCAGTTTATCGAATTCCTTGATTAAGTCTTCTGAAGATATTAACAGATTCAATCATTTCTTTCGACTCAGCGCATCTGCTACCACGTTAGCTTTGTCTGGATGATAATTGATTGAAACGTCATAATCCTTGATTAACTCTAGCCAGCGTCGCTGTCACATATTGAGTTCCTTCTGTGTGAAAATATACTTCAAGCTTTTATGATCCGTGTAAATCTCACATCTTTTGTCGTATAGATATTGTCTCCAGAGCTTTAGTGCGAATACGATTGCTGCTAGTTCGATATTGTGCGTCGGATATTTCTGTTCATACGACTTTAACTATCTAGAAACATATGCGATCACATTGCCATGTTGCATCAAAACACATCCAAGTCCTCGATAAGAAGCATCGTTGTATATGACAAAGTCTCCTTGATCATCAGGTAAAACAAGCACAGGTGCGGTTACTAATCGATTCTTCAATTCTTGGAAACTTGCTTCGCATTTCTTGTTCCATTCGAACTTTTCATTCTTTCGTGTCAACTTCGTCAATGGTGTGGCTATCTTTGCAAAAATTTTAACAAATCTTCTGTAGTATCTTGTTAATCCCAAGAAACTTCGGACTTCCGTTGGAGTCTTTGGTATTTCCTAATTTAAAATAGCTTCAATCTTTGCTAGATCCACTTGAATTCCTTCAATACTAATGATGTGTCCTAAAAATTACACTTCCTTCAACTAAAATTCACATTTCGAAAATTTCGCATAAAGTTGTTCCTTTCGTAACGTCTCCAATGTCGTTCTTAAGTGCGCTGCATGTTCTTCTTCTATCTTCGAATAAATCAAGATGTCATCAATAAATACAATAATAAACTTATCCAGGTACTTCTTGAATACTCGGTTCATCAAATCCATAAATGCTGCAGGTACATTCGTCAGTCCAAAAGCCATCACAAGAAATTTATAGTGTCCATACCTCATTCTGAACGCAGTCTTTGGAATATCTTCTACCTTGATCTTTAATTAATGATAAGCTGGTCGTAAGTCGATTTTCGAAAACCATGCTGCTCCTTTCAGTTGATCAAATAAGTCGTCGGTACGAGGTAAAAGATATTTATTCTTGATAGTTAACTTTTTCAACTCACGATAATCAATACATAGTCGCATGCTGCCGTCTTTCTTTTTCACGAACAATAATGGTGCACCCCATGAGGATACACTTGGCCTTATAATTCCTTTGTCGAGCAAATCCTGCAATTGCTTTGGATATTCATTCATTTCAACAGGTGCCATTCGATATGGAGCTTTCAAAATTGGTTCAATGCCAAATCAATAGTGAACTCGATTTCTCGATCCGGAGGGAGTCTTGGAAGTTCATCTGGAAAGACATCGGGAAACTCACAAACTATAGGAATATCTTCAATCTTCGGGCTTTCTTTTTCGGTGTCCAACACGTAGGCTAAATAGGCTTGACATCCTTGACGTAGCAATTATTTCGTCTACATCATTGTTAAGAATCTCTGCTTTTGTTTCTCACCTTTAAATATTACCGTTGCATTTTATTCGGTTTGCAATTTCACTTTCTTATTTGCGCAATCAATCTGAGCATTATTACTAGCTAGTCAATCCATTCCTAAAATAATATCAAACTCTCCTAACCTGAAAGGTATAAATTCAATTGAGAAATGACATCTCCCTATCTCAATATCACAACCTAGACATACTCGATCTACCGTAACCTGATCATCATTTGCTAACTTTATCACTAGCACTTCATCTAACCACTGAACTTCACAGTCTATCTTAGAAATAAAATTCTCAGAAATAAAAGATCTTGTAGCTCCTGAATCAATCAATACTAGAGCATTTACGGAATTTACAGGGAGCGTACCTGCAACCACATTCGGACTCTGTACAGCTTCCTTCATTGACATGTTGAAAGTCCTTGGTCTGGGCTGATTTTGTGGTGGTAGTGGAGGTAATCCTAAAACCCTTGGAATACTAGCGGCCATTGCAACTCCTCTACAGTCTTTGGAAATATGTCCTTTTCTTTCGCACTAGAAACAAATAACTTCTGCCTTTCCCATTGGACATTCTCCAGAGTAGTGTCCCCTTTGCTTGTACTTGAAACACGTGACATTTGGCTTGTTGCAAATCCCAGTATTCTTTTTACCACATATTCTGCAATCAGGTATAGGCGGTCGGATAAGTCTTTGCTGATTCGGGGCTGAAAGTCGATTACCCGTCCTCTGGTTGCCTTGTTCTGGTCTCCTGAAGTTTACTTTTCCCCAGACTTGAAATCCCGGCTTTCTGTTGAAACGGTTCTGGAAATTTCCTGGTTCCGTTTCTTTCTAAGATGCTTCACTCTCACCTTTAATGATCATGGCCTTCTGAACAACAGCCGTATAAGTCGTCAACTCAAATACTGCTACTCTGCTATGAATCCATGGCTTCAATCCCTGTTGGAATCTCTTGGCCCGCTTTTCATCCATATCCACTTGCTCAGGAACAAACCTTGCCAACTCAGTGAACTTGGTTTCATAATCCGCGACCGATAATTTGTCTTGCTTCAGTTCTAGGAACTTGATCTCCATCCGATTCTTCATGTAGCGAGGAAATTATTTCTCCAGGAAAAGATCAGTGAATCTATCCCAGGTCACCATACCTTCTCCTTCCAAAGCTTTCTTTGATTCCCACTAGTAATTAGCTTCACCCTTCAGAAAGTAGCTAGCAAAATCCGTTTTCTGTTCTTCCTCAACCTTAACCAACACAAAAGCCTTTTCTATCTCCTTCAACCAAGCTCTCGCCTTTGTAGGATCTATGGAACCGGCAAATTCTGGAGGCTTTACCGACTGAAATTGCTTGAAAGTAACTACAAGTGTTGCTGGTGGTACTTGATGTTCTGGATGAGCGGCTTGCTGTAGCATTTATTATTGAAACTGTTGCTGTTGCTGCTGCATCTGTTGCTGCATCATCAGCATCTGATGTTGTATGAGATGAAACATCTGATCCATCTGGTTATTATCATTTTGGCCCTCGGTATTTCCGTTAGATGAGTCGGGTCGTGCTTTTCTTTTGGGTGACATATTTCTGATAATAAAACAATGGGTTCTTTTAATAACAATTTACTAAACATGTGTTATGGAATAGAAACAGTCTTTATAATATTAAAACAACTTTAAAACATTTGATAGGGGGAAAGAAAACAATTTATTAAATATCTAAATAAATGAGTAAAAACAGTGCGATGTTTAAATAAATCATTTTAAAATATTTTTAAAATTTTGAAAACATAAAGGGTACAATATGATTGTAAATAAAATAATATTTTAAAATATACAATGGTAAAACAGTAAAATAAATGTAAATGCTTAAATGACTGGAAAAAATAAAATAAAATAAAATAAAATAAAGAAAACATGAAAAGGTTCATTTTATATATATATGGGTAGGACACCAGCTGCAGGTGTCAGTTCTTGATACAAAAGTCTATAATATGTCAGTCGTACTACTACTGCTATCAGTCAAAACTAGTAGCTACACTCATACAAACTAGTCATACAATACTACGTTGCCTCTATCTACAGATAATATACAAGATATAACACTCCTCCGTCTGCTAAGATCAGAATCTTGGTGGCACACGGCTCAGCTCCTCCTGCAAAACCTCTAACACTGCCTCTGTGAGTCTCATCGCCCTGCGATATGTTGCCTCTATACTAATATCCTGCTGCCTCAAGTCAGTAAGCTCCTAAGAACCAGCCCTGTGGATCTGGCTAGTCTCTCTCTCAAGATGTAGTATGGTCGAAGTGCTCGGACTGGACCGTCCTCCTGTGTTTCAAACAACCCAAGAATCTCCCTACACTGATCCTGCTATATGACCCTCTCCTCTCTCTCTGACTGGTACCGCTGATATGTAATCGTGTGATGCTCGCGAATATCTGTGCGGGAACCTCGAGAAAGCAATGGTAATGGTTGATCCACAACTACCTCATCCATAAACTCTGGCTGCGGAAACTGATATACTCCGGGCACAGGGGCATAGACAGCTAGCGGTGCAGGAAACAAAACAGGCTGCTCCATGGGTGCATATACCGGTGGCTCTAACTCTGGCTCCATCTGTGGAATCTCTGGAATCTCAAACTGTGGCACAGGAACCTGTGGCTCTAAGTCCTCCCACTGTGGAATGTCAACCATATCAGGAACATCAAATATCGGAAACTCCAAAAGTGGGAAGTCAGGTATCTCCGGCTCAAAATAAGGGAAATAATCAACAAAGTCTGGTACCTCTGGTGGAGGGGGTATCTCTGGTGCTGGTCCAGGTGGCAATGGTGGAGGTGGTGGTAATGGAGGAAAAACCTGCAGTGATGCTGGGGCTAGTACTGGTGCTGCTACTGGGCCTGACTAAGTCCGCTCCGTAGATGATGACGAAGAAGCCATCTAATATACACAATAATAATAACACAAGAACAATCAAATCACAATCCTAGATCTCATAACTTCTAATCACATAAACAAACAACCCTAACATTCTTACTTCTATCCTATATGATCTTCCTATCTTATCTTAACCTTAATGTTCTTATTTTTAAGGGTCAAAACCTATGCTCTGATGCCAACTATAAAACCCTCCAAATCCGGGGTATATATTTGGGGCATTATTAATATCAACTACAAACTAAACCTGCACAAACGGAATATAAATATAATAAATACCCCGAACTACATCTACTCAAGATCTTTTAAGGTTAAGAGTTGAAAACAAGAACGACACACTAACTTTATTACAAACCCAAGTAAAAATAATCTGTCTCAAGAACTCTCTTTATTACAAAACTTTATTCTATCTACATTCTCACCACAAAATTTTTATTCAAACCAACATTACTACTTATCCTGTTACACCTGATCTGGTAACTCAAAGCTCTCTTCTGGAATAGGGATGAATATTCTTGGTATAAGAGAGTCCCGCTGCTTGACTCGCTTCTCGACTATGCGGGTTCTGATGAGTTTCATTCTCTACCTTAACTGTAAAACAATAGGAATAACAATAAAAGGGGATGAGTCAAAATTGCTCAACAAGCCTGCAACAATATATATAGTATAAAGAGAGAAGAATAAATGAATCGATAAGCTGCTGGTTTGAACAACCATCTATTTCTGTATAGAATAATAATTTGCCAACACTAGTGATTGCCAAATGAACAAGACTGGAAACAAGAACCAATATATGCACTATAACCTGCTGATCAGTCAGGATACAGTGCAGATCTATACCCAACTGCATAGACCTAACCAACATAAGGAGTACTCAGGCAACTATGGCCTATTAATTAAAGGTCTGGGTAAAACCCAACCCGTATCGTAACCATCCAATAAATACAAAATAAATGCTAAAAATTCCCAAAAATTATGAATATTACAAAAATGCAAAGAAAAATGATGTATGATAATTTCATGATCATATAAAAATAAAAATTTGATTTTTGTGGGGTTTTTGGTACCCGAAGGGGTCCGGAAAAGTCGTTTTTCGTGAGAAAGGTAAATTTATAAAACATATAGGGGTTTAGAATATCGATATGGTATAAGTCGTTTTTGGAAAAACAGGGGCA
The DNA here is from genome assembly GCF_009905375.1 of Apium graveolens. Classification (NCBI taxonomy): domain Eukaryota; kingdom Viridiplantae; phylum Streptophyta; class Magnoliopsida; order Apiales; family Apiaceae; genus Apium; species Apium graveolens. Next base: position 203,786,364 of record NC_133654.1, read on the forward strand.
ATGATTTTGTTTGAAATACGGGCTTTTAAAACACTGTTTGAGCTGTACGGGTTTTGATATAAAATTATATAACTTACGATAAAACACTCAATAAATATCCAAAACACGTTCGGATTAAAACAGACAACACGTAGCATATAGTAATTAGGGTTTAACGACAACACATTTAATCACATAATAATACACATAATTTATCTTTATTATAATATAATACAAGCATAATTTCTCGGTTGTTACAATAGCCTTGGCGGAAGAAGCGGATAGGCTCTTGGACGTCGGACTAATTCGGGAGTCCTTTTACCCGGAATGGTTGGCCAATCCAGTGCTAGTAAAAAGCCAAACAGAAAATGGAGAACATGTGTGGATTTTACCGATCTGAATAAAGCGTGCCTGAAGGATAACTTTCCTTTACCAAGAATTGACCAGTTGGTCGACGCCATGGAAGGACATGCCTTGCTCAGTTTCATGGATGCATACTCCGGATATAATCAAATTCCCATGTATGGGCCAGACCAGGAGCACACCTCTTTTATCACTGATATGAGGCTCTATTGCTACGTTGGAATGCCGTTTGGTCTGATCAACGTCGGTGCCACTTATCAATGATTGGTAAACAAAATGTTTAAAAGGCAGATTGGAAAGACGATGGAGGTATAGGTGGATGATATGCTTGTAAAATCTAAGAAGGCGGAAGATCATATTGCAGACTTAGCTGAGATGTTCCATATTCTGAGAAAATGTAGAATGAAACTAAACCCTCAAAAGTGTGTATTCGGTGTGGAATCGGGAAAATTCTTAGGATTTATGGTTAACCACCAAGGAATTGAGGCCAACCCGAAAAAAATCAAGGCTTTGTTGGATATGAAATCTCCCACCAACGTCTAGCAAGTACAGAGTCTGACGGGAAGGATTGCAACCCTAAATCGATTTGTCTCAAAGTCATTAGATAGGTGCAAAGAATTCTGCAAGGGAATCAAATGAATGGGGAAGGATTTTGTGTGGACCTCATATTGTGAAGAGGCTTTTCTGAAAATCAAAGAGCAGTTAGGAAATCCTCCTATATTGGCCAAGCTATAGGACGGAGAAACATTGATTCTTTACTTGGAGGTTTCGGAATACTCCATCAGCACAGTATTGGTAAAGGAGGAAGCATGCCACTAATGGCCCGTGTACTATGTGAGTAAAAGGTTACTGGATGCGGAAACCAGATATAACAACATGGAGAAATTGGTGTACACCCTTATCCTTGCGGCACGAAAGTTAAGACCATATTTTCAGGCTCACCGAATAGAGGTCCGCACCGCTTATCCACTCCGGCATAATCTGCACAAACCTGAATCGTCAGGAAGAATGTTGAAGTGGGCAATAGAGCTAGGACAATTCGATTTGGAGTACTATCCTCGCAAGGCAATTAAAGGACAGGCGTTGGCTGATTTCATACTTGAGTTTGATTCTGAGGTAGACGACAAGACCATAGTATTGGCAGAATCTTCCTCACAAGGAAATTCTCCTGTTGATGAAAGGGAGGAACTCCCACACCCTTGGTGGATCTTACATGTTGATGGGGCCGTGAATTATAGTGAAGCAGGCGTCGGGATTGTCTTAATCACCCCGGAAGGGCATCATTTGATGAGTGCCATCCATTTCAAGTTTTATGTCACCAATAATGATGTTGAGTATGAATCTTTGATCAATGGTCTGAAAATTGCTTTGGAGGTGGGGGTGGTGAATTTAATAGCTCAGAGTGACTCTAGTTAGTTGTAAATCAAGTCAACGGAGGTTTCCATGCCCGGGGACCCCAGAAGGAGTTATATATGAGATGTGCACAGCGTCTATTGGATAAATTTGGAAGTACCAGGCTAGAGGGCATTCCAAGGGAGGAAAATAGTAAGGCAGATGCTTCGGCAAAGATGGGGTCGCAGATGGATAGCATCCAACTTGGACAAATTCCTTTGGGAATCCAAGAGATATCAAGTGTTCCAGAGGTAGAAGTGTTCCAGACACAGGAAAACCCGCTTGAGGGGTGGATGACCCACATTCATAACTATATTTAAAGGGGAGCTTTGCCAGAAGACAAGCTATAGGCTCAACGCCTTCGATACCATGCTGCGAAGTATGTTGAATATGATGGGGTGTTATACAAGAGGGAATTTAACCAGCCACTGTTACGCTGCGTGGACATAGAAGAAGGAAATAATATTCTCTGGGAGGTGCACGAAATGATTTGTGGCAATCACTCGGGGGGTGGTTCATTGGCGTTAAAAGTCCTCAGACAAGGATATTACTCGCCAACTATGAAAGAAGATGCCTTCAAGTTTGTCCGGGCTTGCGACTGTTGCCAGCGATTCGCCAACTATTTCAATACCCCGACAACGTCCATTACCTCATTAGCAAGTCCCTGGCCTTTCGCCATGTGGGGAATCGATTTCATTGGAGAGTTGCCCAAAGCAAAGGGGGGTGTGAAATACGCCGTGGTGGCCGTGGATTACTTTACCAAATGGGCGGAGGCTATGCCACTAACCACGATCACAGCGAAGAAGATAAGGGACTTTGTTTTCAATTCTATAGTATACAGGTTCGGTATCCCATACAAACTCATCTCGGACAATGGGAAGCAGTTTGACAGTAAAGAGCTAAGGAAGCTTTGTGAAGACTTGAACATCAAAAAAGATTTTGCTGCAGTCTATCACCCGCAAAGCAATGGTCAGACAGAAGCTATAAACAAAATCATAAAACATACTTTGAAGGCTAAGTTGGAAGAAAAGAAAGGAGATTGGCCATAGGAGATGCCCATGGTCCTCTGGTCTTACAACACAACTCCCAGATCAACTACGGGAGAAACCCCATTTCTGCTAACTTATGGGTATGAGGCAATGGTTCCCGTGGAGGTAGGAGCCGGATGCCTCCGGAGAGACTTGTTTGTTGGGGATCTTGTGTTGCGAAAGGTTATTCCTAACACCAAAATAACTCAGCATGGGGTGCTTGGAGCTAATTGGGAGGGACCGTACAAGATCAAGGCTATACTCTGGAAGGGAACCTATCGCCTGGAACATCTGGATGGCAAACTTATTCCTCGAGCATGGAATGCGGAGCATTTATGGAAGTATTATCAGTAGGGTATGGCTTTGTCCTCCTCATTTCCATGATTAATTCCTATGTAATAGACTAGTAGCAAATAAATTCCTCATAGCCTAGGGGGTAGTATACATGACTAAGAACCTTGGAACTAGCAGAATGATAAAATTTTCAAATAATTTCCCCACAGAGCATAGTAGCCATGGGACTGGTGTAATTCGCACACTAGAGCGTATTATTAATAAAAGAAAGAAATTGCTTCAAATTGCTTTGATTACTTGGCATATAAAACTTTCAGCAGATAAAGTTCCTTCATAATAAAGAATTCTTATGAGTGATACACCAACAAAATATATCCATGCTATGATTCCAACATTATACTAGGGAGTATGCCCTATTAAATCATAAGGTATAAAATCACCTATCTATGAAAATCTGAGATGCGCCCTATGTTAAGGCGCGCCCAATTTATTAATGATCAGAATATCATAAGACACCTCCATAGAAGGATGCACCTAGAAGCATGACACTTAGCCAATTGATGGCACACAAATTAAACAGTATGGCTGATCAACTAAATTAAGGAAAAGTCCTTCATGTCAAGGCGCGCCATTAGTTTAGTACTTAATTTATTGTAAAAGAATCACTGATAAAAAAAGAGTACTTGGCACTTGCACGTTGAAAAGAAACAGGGCGTCCTGATTTCAAAATGCTCCGGTGAGAAATTCTATAAATCCCTATGACGTAGGAACAATTTTAAAAAAATCTTGCAAAAAGGACAAGTACTCATGAACGTGCTAAATAATGTGCTCTAAATATTAAAGGGCACGCCCTACCGTAAGGCACGCCATAACAATCTGACTAAAAATTTATGAAAACACGATATAGGGGCACGCCACTATGGAAGGACGTACCTCATGTTTTTATATAATGGAAGTGTCTAATGGTTAAGAGAGAATCAAAGCAGAAAATTATAAAATTAAAGCGCGCCCTAAAAGGTTAAGGCGCCTTACCAGATTTTTGTATGCATGCTGAAAAAGATGAAATCATATAAACCATACGATGTCATAATGCAAAAATTAATGAGTAGCAAGATATAAGTCGTACAACCTTGCACAACATCAAAAGAGGGTTGGCTCCTCAAAATTATTTAAAGATTAAGTATGAATACAGTTTAAACATAAAATAAATCAGGACGCACCTTTATCATCTTCCTGAGATTCATCTGCTGGGGAATGGTCTGGAGAGGAATGGTGGGATCAGCTTCAGGCACGTCCCTAGAAACCTCCTCTATTGGCGCGCCTTTATCATCTTCCTCTAACCCAAGCTCTATTCTCCCCGCCTTGATCACTGCAGCATGCTCCCTCTTAAACTCCACCATCTCAGCAACAGTTTTTTCCCCAAACTTTTCAAAAGTATAATCAGGGTCGTTGGCCATAAAACCAATCCTGTAGAAATGAAAACTGTTGGAAAATGCTTCATCAGTAACGTCCCTCTTCTCATCAGGCCACCTCATCTTTTGCTGCTCCTCAAGATACTCAATCCTCAGGTTGGCTCCTCCTAGCTCAGTGTGGAGAGAGGTAGCCTTTTTATTGGCAATCTCCAGCTGGGAAGTCAGATTAGCCACCTCATCCTTGAGGAAGGAGATTTCGGAGTCTTTGGCTTTAATATCCTTGGTATGGAGGAAATCTTTGTCCTTCAAGGTATTCTTTAGGATATTGTTGTCACCCTACAGCCTCTCATGATGCGCCTTCTCCTCTAGAAGTTTATCCACCACTTGGTTGAAATGGATGAATAATTGGAAAGAGGCTTTGATGGAAGCCCTGAAAGCATCTTCCAAGCTCATAGCTTGCCACTGCTCCACCTTCTCATCTGTAACATGAAGGGAGCCCAGTGGGCCAAGATAGTTTAAGGCAGTGGAAGAGCCAGAAGGCGCGCCATCTGTTCTGGGCCTTTTAGGCGCGCCCTGCTTCTCTGTTAGATCAATAATGGGCCTTTTCAGGACATGAGTAGTTTGGGGGACAGGAGTAGGAGTAGGGATGGATGCATGCGCTGTAGGAGCATCTCTCTTCGGTTTGGGCTTGGGTTTGTTGCCAAGGCGCGCCCCAAACGACTTAGGAATCCTTGGAGGACCCATTTCTGCCCAAGACATAGAAAATATTAGTTAAGCCTGACAAATCGAGCGTGCTGAGCAAATCAATAAATGAAATCAATTAGTAAAGATAGCAATAATATAGACGTGTAACTTGCTAAGCCTCAAGTAAAAAGGCGCGCCCTAAGTAACAGAGAGTTTGTCAAGGAAAATTAACAAGAAGTTCTATCAATAATCTAGTATGCCAAGATAAATGCTAACATGAAGGGTTATCAGGAAATGAGGGCGCGCCAACTGTGGAAGGCGCGTCTTTAGACTTTGAAATGATCGAACCTGAAGGGGCTTCGCCTTGAAAAGAGCTGTCTTCTGCCTCATCTTCTTCTTCTTCAGCTTCTTCTTCACTATCTATGTCAAGGACACGAGAAACATGAACACCTTTCCTAAATCTTATAAATATATGCTTCGCTCCCACCTGGTCAGAACGGATTCCAACTCGCATCAAATTGGTCCTAGTGACCAAAGTCTTTAGGTTCCATCTTTCAGTGGCCACTCTGAGAAGGGCTTTAGCTCTCCTTTTAGGCTCGCCCTTAAGTGGTTTGGCCACGGGTTTGTCTGAGAGAATGAGGTCGTGAGAAAACAAGAAAATAGAAGTAAGATAAGGAAGAGAGAGTGAGAAGGCGCGCCCTTACTTGGAGATGTGTTGAATCTAATTCTCAACCTGGGAACATCGTACAAATAAAAGAAATTTTCCTTCCAGCCTTTTTCATGGCTGAGTTTTCCAGAGGAGAAACCTCTCTTATTATGCTGCTTGTCTGCAACCAACTAGTAGTATCCATGGTCGGATTTCCTTAAGCTGAAAAAATAGCTGACTTCGGCCATTGAAGGCTGAGGGAATCCCATGTCTGTATAGAGAATGAACAGGGCTATAATCAATTTGTAGCTGTTAGGAGAAAGTTTGAGTGGAGCCACATCATAAAGTTCTATTACTTCCCTAAGGTAGGGATGCAAGGGCGCGCCTATACCAAAAGAAACCAGCTTAGGGATGGTTACCATCCTAGGGATCCTGAAGTTTCTCCCATAGTTGAAAATATGGGGGCGCATCATGCTTAGAGGGCGCGCCCATATGCCTTCCATGTCATAAAATTCCATGAGCCATTCTAGCTACTCATCGGAACAAGTTGAGGATAGGCCCACGCAAAAGAGTTTCCCGTGTTCTTTCCTGAAACGTTTTTTCACGGCTTCATTACACGGCTCATACTCATCCCAGTCAAAGTCTAACTCACTGTCGGAGACTTCCCAATGCTGGAAAGGAATTGGAGAAGGTTCAGGAGAGATGGAAAATTGGAGAGAGTCCTCATCAAAGAAATTCAATTCATCGCAAAGGGGTGACATATTCTCTTCGGGCGCGCCCTCAGGAATGGGAGAAGTAGGCATGCCCTGTGGTTGTTGTGGAGATAGGCTTGGAGAAACAGCCCTATAGGAGACTTTGAATGACCCTGCACCTACATTGATACCAATTTCAACACCCCTGTATATGTCATCATTCAAGCTCTCTAACCAGTCATCCTTATCTAGTTCTGTACTGATAGGGACTAGGGATCTCTCCTTTTGGATTAGCTTTTGTTTCCCATGTCTACGAGATAAAAGGACATCGTCCATGTAAGAACTATTTGAAGAATCCGCCATCAGGGTACCTTTTTGGAATCTTGAACAAGGCGCGCCATCTGATTCAGAAACTCGGGAGTATGGTGGGCGTTTGGAGGCTGAGGGTTGAAGTAGGTGCTTGGAGGTGAATAGATTCCCAAATTGATAAGGAAATCCTTGAATGGGTGAAAAGAAAAGGACACGCCCTCGTCTTCCAGCTGTTAAGAAAACCAAAGAAATATTGAGGGCGCGCCCAATTCGAGCGAATGAAAGAAGAAAACATGGAGGGGAACAAATAAAAGTGGAGGACTTGAGAGGACAATATTCACTGTGTTAAGGGTGACCTATGTTAATTTTTGATTATGGCGCATCTTATACTAAGAAGGCGCGCCCTGTTAATAAACAGACCTACGGAATCTAGCATCAAAATTAAAGGATGGGAAATTGAAAGATTAGAAGCCAGGATAGGTGTGCCTTAAGGCATGCTACAGTAAGAATTACTAGTGACAAAATATGAGGGCGCGCCTTATAATTAAATATAAGGGCGCGCCATGGTCGAGTTTCGCAGAGTATACGCTTTTAAACCTAATTGAAGGCGAACGGTTGAGATTCCTAAAAACATAAAATTGAAGATTGGGCCAAATGATTTTGGATCTAAAACAACAAAGATTCAAAATTTATAAATATACATACACAGATATATACACCATTTCTTATACATCAAGAACAGTTAAGGAAGTCGAAGAGATAAAGTAAAATACAATATAACCTACATTCTAAAACACAAAAAGGAGAGAAGCTTTTCATACCTTTTTGAGTGGGGAAAAGATTGATCGGAAAAAATTGGGGAAATAGTGGCCGAGAGAGAGGATTCCGAGCAGTAGAGTAGTGCCGCCGGTGGTGGTGCTTTGAAAGAGAAAGGAAGGTAAAGTAGGAGAGAGGGTAAAAGTAAAAAGTAAAAGAAATGATGTGATTGGTATTTATAGCTGGAAAAGTGACTGCTGTTAAAATAAATCACATCAATCGTGTCAGGCACGATTTCCGAATAATTAGGGGAACCGTTTCAAAATAATTAAAATTATAGGTAGCGACCTCTTGAAGGCACGCCTCATATAATTACCACAGTAACTTGAAACTCTTAGTGGAAGAATTTGAAAAAGAAAAAGAAGAAAAAAAAGGCGTGCCTAGTTTAGGGCGCACCCAGTAAAATTGTATTGGAAAGTTTGTTTATACAGATTTTGGTAAAGAGGAAGAAAAATTCCAATCCCATTTTCAATGACATATGGAATTTGGGGGGTAGTTGTTATGCCCAAAAATTGGTATAAACAATATTTAGATTGAGATTGATAAAATGGTCAAGATTGAGGAAGAAACACCTAAAATTGGGGAACATATAAGATTATCTTTCTATAAAAGGAAAGAAGGCATGCCCTATGTGTAAGATGGATGCGCCTTATGGTGAAAATGGCTGATGTAAAGTTACAGCTGTCAATGTATGGGGAGGCATGCCCTCATAAAGAAGAGGAGGTGTGCCCTATTATTGAGAAAAAGATGGAGGATTCCCTGATTGGGTCCTTCCTTGAGGCAACCCTTAGGGCGCGCCTTGACTTGATAAAATATTTTAGGAAGACTTCAACATGATTGCTTGGACAGACTCTTTGGATGATCCACGGAAGATGGAGAATTATTATTACTAACTTATTTGATGCAGGTACTCTATTGAAGAACTCCTTCCTGTAGCACATCTACAGGAAAGGCGGTGTCTGTGGTCAGAGACCTCCAGGGGTATGCCTAAACTGAAGGCCTCCTCCAGTAGTCAATGAGTGTCCTCATTAGGGATGTGGGGTAAAATCTGGTGTGTGCTTTGGAGTTCTGTCTCCGTAGTCAACGGGTGTCCTCGTTGGGAGATTTCGGACTATCCTGCACTTTGCACCCAAAAGCTTGGGATCACTTGTCCTATAATCTGGTAGGGGCTCCTTATCGGGGGACAAGGATGCGTCCAATATTTGGGGTGAACCACGACTATACCCGCATCCACGGACTAGAGAAATAGCTGGTAGCGGAGGGTTAGCCTTGGTCAGGGAGATGCCTTATCCGTGAAGTCTCGAGGCCGTGGACGAGCCTTGGGCCTTTGTGGTTGGGCCTCATCGGCGGACATTCCTAAAGCTAGTAGAAGACGGTTTCCAGTGGGTTTCCCATTGGGCCTCGGGATAAGAAATCTAAGCCTGTTAGGTTTCTTGTTCCCCAAGCACTACGTTGGCTTGATTCCCTATAAATAGGGATACGTAGGCAAATTGTAAGGGGTCAGAAGCGAGAGCGCAAAGGAGCCACCACTAACCCTAAGCAATCTCAGCCACCAATACTCACCACCACCACACACTGTTCATCTTTTCCGACGAATACTGTTCATCGGATCCACCGATTACTGTTCCCATTTCCGATGAAGAACCGCCATCACAGATCTTGTTTCCGGCTACGAACCTTAGTCTTTGTTGCTCCCAAATTCCTTCGTCAACATTGGTGAATAATAATCGTGAATATGTTTGTTTATATATCTCATAAATAGGTATATGAATTATTAGTTGTAGATGCTCGTATATAATACACGACCCAATATTTCCTATTTAGTGAATAATGGCGTATTTATTAATTTAGAAATCACTTTACCAATTTATCTAATCCATTAATTAATTTTTTTATTAATTTTTTTTATTTGTAAGATTTAAATTATATAATATGCTAGATGGTGAATATATAAGTATTTTATGTAACTTGTGTTCATGTATCAATTTAGTGTGTTTATTGTATCCTTTCTTGTTGGGACTTTCCACTACCACCTTATATATTTTTTTAGACGGACTAGTTACTTAATATGGTATTAAAGCTGAATTTGGCGGAACTCGGAGATTTGAGTCCACCTACCTATGTGGTTAATAGTACAAGATACTATTGGGAATTTTCTCTGCCACCTTAATCGTATCGAATAGAAATTTTGACTCGATAATAAATCAAATTATTTAATTGGAAAATTAATCGAGTTAATCAAATCTGATAAATATTAATATAATTTTTTTTATTTAAACACTGCGACGCTACTAAAAAGATTAAAAAAACATAACCATATATGGCCCACTATTAGTTCTTAAGTATTATAATTAAAATAATTACCTACAATTGGTTCAGGCTCACGTTGAACAAAGAGAATATTTTATTAGAAGAGAAAAATTGGTGCATAATTAGGGATTTGTTAAGAAAAATGTTAATATATTTTTAATAACTTTTTATAAAATTTAACATTCTAAATAATATTAAACTTTGATTGATTAATAGCCATATTGACCATTTTGACTAATTAATTCAAACTCTCTCAATTTTTGACCAAATTTAAAATGAAAAATCATTCATGTATCTGATTTCCGCTTAACACGGTTTTTACATCCAACTAATCTATTAATTGGACATTTTCAGACCAAGCTAAAATATGCATACCTGGTTTGTGCAAGCATACATGTGTTAATTTTTTATTAGTATATGTATCTTAAAAAGTATGTCACGACCAAAAATTTGAAATATATAATTTACTGAAAAATAAAATATGAAATAAAATAGTGAACTAAGATGTATATTTATTTTACATAATTATTAAAAAATAGATAATGAAATAAAACAGTGAACGAAGATGTGAGAAGTATAATAATTTTATAATGAAGAATGTAATAAAATATTGATTGAAAGGTGAAAGATGCATGTATAGAAAAGGTAAAAGATGTATAAGATGAAAGGAATATGTCCTAAGTCCAATCATGTATTAGGATTTAGGAATAACTTTTTATGTAATCTGTTTTGATTTCATTGATATTAATAAAAGACTTGTTTTGTTTTTATTACGGGCTCTATCTATTTAAGTGTTTAAATAAAATATACCATAGTTTAGAGTAAAGCTTTTTATGGATTATGATGAGATCATAATAGTGAGACCTAAAAGATGATAACTCTAAACTTAAATAGTTTCTGATCATAGGATTACTAACTGGTAATTAATAATCCGCAAAGATCGGTACATACTATGCTTGCTTCATTATGAAGGATGTCTGTTCTCATAGACATTTGTGTGGTGACACTATAGCTAGTATGTAGGTGCTTATTATAGAATAAGTTCACTGAACATGATTTGCACAGCTGAACAACTGATGGAGTTCACTCACGTGTCAGCAGTTATTCACATAGTGATAGTTGTACAAGTATCCTTAGACTTGAGGTCATCATAGTCATCTTGTGTACACTGAACTATGCTTTGGTTTAGTTCTTAGTCTCCAGGGACAATTATTAGGGCTCTACTGGGTATAGGAATTTGTACATGAAGATAGTGTATGATCAATAAAGGATCTACCCCTTCCAGTGAAGGAAGCAAATGTTAAAGGCTGATCCACTTATGCTAGTTCAGGAATCTCTGGCCAGAGTGAATGAAATTAGAAAGGAGTTTCTATTTTGCATAGAACTAAGCATAGTAAATGGTAAGCAGGTGATTAAATTAGATAGGCTTGACACAAGATCCATGCCTTGTATTTAATCAGGACATTGTAGGGTAGAAGGAGTTTATTGTACGGTAACTATTCACTGAATAGGTTCTTGGTATTCTAAGCAGTGAATTCATATTATCCGGATAGTCGCGATATGGTGAGAAGTATCCCTCACGATGTAGAATAAATGTGATTAATTATCTAATCATATTTAATAAATTAGAGAATTTATATAAATAATGATAAAATGGTTTTATTATTATTTATTTCTACTACCGGCTTAATATTGAACCTACAGGGTCACACCATAAAAATAGGAATGATTTAATGGTGGAGGAATTAATTAATAATGGCTAATAATTATTTATTTGTGAAATAAATAATTAATTGGCAAATTTAATAATTGATCAAATGAGATTTAATTGATTATAAATTAATTAAGAAAAGTTCTTAATATTATTAGTTAAGGATTTAATTTTTTGGAAATTAAATCAAGAGAGAGAATTATTTCTAAAGTGTTTAGAAAAAGGATTAATAATTAAAAGGTGTTTTAATTATTAATGAGAATAATAAATGGGATAATAATAATAATATTTATGGGAAAATTTCAGCTGAAAATTTTGCCTATAAATATACTATTATAAACCCTATTTTTATTTGAACCCCAAAATTTTATAAAACCTAATTCTCTCCACCTCCTCCTCCTCCTTAACGTCGTTTTCTTGGTGGATACCGGTGGAGTGCTTCACGTTTGAGGAGCAACTGCTAAGGATCTCCGATCGATGCTTTTGGATCACATATTAAAGGTTAGTAATCGATCCATATATTTTTACCACGATTTATATGCTTTTATTTGGATTTTACATATGTAAAAGTGTTTTACCATGCCTCTGCTGTGATTAAAATCCAATAATGGTATTAGAGCATAGGTTGTATGCATATAGATCTGTGGTAAAAATTTCAGAATTTTATGTGCTTGTATGAATTAATTATGATTTTTACAAGTTATATTATGGATTAGTTTTGTCTGATGAGAAATCATTTCTCAGAATAATTTTGAAAGTTGATCTGGGTTCTACAAGTGTTGTAGATCGTCTGGGTATTTTTTTCATAATTTTATGATGTATAGATTTTTTATTATGAATTTTTGAAGATCTTGCAATTAAATTCGTAATTAAATAATCATGTATATATATATATAAAAATTGTAAGTATGTATATATATATATCTGCTGTGGTACCTGTTGATTGCACGGAAGAGAAGACAGAAAAAGAACAGGCGCGGCGATCGAGGAAGCTGTCAGGCGGCTGCTGCAGGCGCGTGTGGCGCACGCGCGCGCGGGGGGGGGGGGGGGTGTCGCGCATTCCGGGAATGCGTTACACCCTGTGGCGCATTCACGGAATGCGTTACACCTTTTAATGGCTTAAAAGGCTTATAACGCATCACCGGAATGCGTTACAGAGCTAGTAACGCGTTCTTGTAATGCGTTACAGCCCATCTGTTATTTTTTAAATTTGATTTCTGGGAGTTTCGTAACTCCGTTTTGGGCGTGCAATATATCGTTGGATTCGTTTTTCCGAGACAGATCTAATGGAGTGATCAAATTTTGGTTTATATAAAAGTTTTGAACTGTTTATATTTCCGAAAGTGTTTTAAAGCTGTATTTAACTATTTTAACTGCTTTTAAATGCTTCATGTGATACATAGAGATGTATAATGCTTAGACCAATATGCTAGATGATCTAACATGCCTACCTTGATGTTTATTCATGTTGATACATGTGATATATGCTTAGTTTATCATGCGATGATAGATTTAGGTGAACTTAAATGAATATAAGGCGTTTGTTAGACAACCTAGTATAGTGAAATTGAACAGGCGCGGCGATCGAGGAAGCTGTTAGGCGGCTGCTGCAGGCGCGTGTGGCGCACGCGCGCGCGGGGTGATGTCGCGCATTCCGGGAATGCGTTACACCCTGTGGCGCATTCACAGAATGCGTTACACCTTTTAATGGCTTAAAAGGCTTGTAACGCATCACCGGAATGCGTTACAGAGCTAGTAACGCGTTCCTGTAATGCGTTACAGCCCATCTATTATTTTTTAAATTTGATTTCTGGGAGTTTCGTAACTCCGTTTTGGGCATGCAATATATCGTTGGATTCATTTTTCCGAGACGGATCTAATGGAGTGATCAAATTTTAGTTTATATAAAAGTTTTGAACTGTTTATATTTCCAAAAGTGTTTTAAAGCTGTTTTTAACTGTTTTAACTGCTTTTCAATACTTCATGTGATACATAGAGATGTATAATGCTTAGACCAATATGCTAGATGATCTAACATGCCTACCTTGATGTTTATTCATGTTGATATATGTGATATATGCTTAGTTTATCATGCGATGATAGATTTAGGTGAACTTAAATGAACATAAGGCGTTTGTTAGACAACCTAGTATAGTGAAATTGAACAGGCGCGACGATCGAGGAAGCTGTCAGGCGGCTGCTGCAGGCGCGTGTGGCGCACGCGCGCGCGGGGGGTGTCGCGCATTCCGGGAATGCGTTACACCCTGTGGCGCATTCACGGAATGCGTTACACCTTTTAATGGCTTAAAAGGCTTGTAACGCATCACCGGAATGCGTTATAGAGCTAGTAACGCGTTCCTGTAATGCGTTACAGCCCATCTGTTATTTTTTAAATTTGATTTCTGGGAGTTTCGTAACTCTGTTTTGGGCGTGCAATATATCTTTGGATTCGTTTTTCTGAGATGGATCTAATGGAGTGATCAAATTTTAGTTTATATAAAAGTTTTGAACTGTTTATATTTCCGAAAGTGTTTTAAAGCTGTTTTTAACTGTTTTAACTGCTTTTAAATGCTTCATGTGATACATAGAGATGTATAATGCTTAGACCAATATGCTAGATGATCTAACATGCCTACCTTGATGTTTATTCATGTTGATATATGTGATATATGCTTAGTTTATCATGCGATGATAGATTTAGGTGAACTTAAATGAACATAAGGTGTTTGTTAGATAACCTAGTATAGTGAAATTGAACAGGCGCGGCGATCGAGGAAGCTGTCAGGCGGCTGCTGCAGGCGCATGTGGCGCACGCGCGCGCGGGGGGGGGGGGTGTCGCGCATTCCGGGAATGCGTTACACCCTGTGGCGCATTCACGGAATGCGTTACACCTTTTAATGGCTTAAAAGGCTTGTAACGCATCACCAGAATGCGTTACAGAGCTAGTAACGCGTTCCTGTAATGCGTTACAGCCCATCTGTTATTTTTTAAATTTGATTTCTGGGAGTTTCGTAACTCTGTTTTGGGCGTGCAATATATCGTTGGATTCGTTTTTCTGAGATGGATCTAATGGAGTGATCAGATTTTAGTTAATATAAAAGTTTTGAACTGTTTATATTTCCGAAAGTGTTTTAAAGCTGTATTTAACTGTTTTAACTGCTTTTAAATGCTTCATGTGATACATAGAGATGTATAATGCTTAGACCAATATGCTAGATGATCTAACATGCCTACCTTGATGTTTATTCATGTTGATACATGTGATATATGCTTAGTTTATCATGCGATGATAGATTTAGGTGAACTTAAATGAATATAAGGCGTTTGTTAGACAACCTAGTATAGTGAAATTGAACAGGCGCGGCGATCGAGGAAGCTGTTAGGCGGCTGCTGCAGGCGCGTGTGGCGCACGCGCGCGCGGGGTGATGTCGCGCATTCCGGGAATGCGTTACACCCTGTGGCGCATTCACAGAATGCGTTACACCTTTTAATGGCTTAAAAGGCTTGTAACGCATCACCGGAATGCGTTACAGAGCTAGTAACGCGTTCCTGTAATGCGTTACAGGCCATCTATTATTTTTTAAATTTGATTTATGGGAGTTTCGTAACTCCGTTTTGGGCGTGCAATATATCGTTGGATTCGTTTTTCCGAGACGGATCTAATGGAGTGATCAAATTTTAGTTTATATAAAAGTTTTGAACTGTTTATATTTCCAAAAGTGTTTTAAAGCTGTTTTTAACTGTTTTAACTGCTTTTCAATGCTTCATGTGATACATAGAGATGTATAATGCTTAGACCAATATGCTAGATGATCTAACATGCCTACCTTGATGTTTATTCATGTTGATATATGTGATATATGCTTAGTTTATCATGCGATGATAGATTTAGGTGAACTTAAATGAACATAAGGCGTTTGTTAGACAACCTAGTATAGTGAAATTGAACAGGCGCGACGATCGAGAAAGCTGTCAGGCGGCTGCTGCAGGCGCGTGTGGCGCACGCGCGCGCGGGGGGTGTCTCATATTCCGGGAATGCGTTACACCCTGTGGCGCATTCACGGAATGCGTTACACCTTTTAATGGCTTAAAAGGCTTGTAACGCATCACCGGAATGCGTTATAGAGCTAGTAACGCGTTCCTGTAATGCGTTACAGCCCATCTGTTATTTTTTAAATTTGATTTCTGGGAGTTTCGTAACTCTGTTTTGGGCGTGCAATATATCTTTGGATTCGTTTTTCTGAGATGGATCTAATGGAGTGATCAAATTTTAGTTTATATAAAAGTTTTGAACTGTTTATATTTCCGAAAGTGTTTTAAAGCTGTTTTTAACTGTTTTAACTGCTTTTAAATGCTTCATGTGATACAGAGAGATGTATAATGCTTAGACCAATATGCTAGATGATCTAACATGCCTACCTTGATGTTTATTCATGTTGATATATGTGATATATGCTTAGTTTATCATGCGATGATAGATTTAGGTGAACTTAAATGAACATAAGGTGTTTGTTAGATAACCTAGTATAGTGAAATTGAACAGGCGCGGCGATCGAGGAAGCTGTCAGGCGGCTGCTGCAGGCGCATGTGGCGCACGCGCGCGCGGGGGGGGGGTGGGTGTCGCGCATTCCGGGAATGCGTTACACCCTGTGGCGCATTAACGGAATGCGTTACACCTTTTAATGGCTTAAAAGGCTTGTAACGCATCACCAGAATGCGTTACAGAGCTAGTAACGCGTTCCTGTAATGCGTTACAGCCCATCTGTTATTTTTTAAATTTGATTTCTGGGAGTTTCGTAACTCTGTTTTGGGCGTGCAATATATCGTTGGATTCGTTTTTCTGAGATGGATCTAATGGAGTGATCAGATTTTAGTTTATATAAAAGTTTTGAACTGTTTATATTTCCGAAAGTGTTTTAAAGCTGTTTTTAACTGTTTTAACTGCTTTTAAATGCTTCATGTGATACATAGAGATATATAATGCTTAGACCAATATGCTAGATGATCTAACATGCCTACCTTGATGTTTATTCATGTTGATATATGTGATATATGCTTAGTTTATCATGCGATGATAGATTTAGGTGAACTTAAATGAACATAAGGTGTTTGTTAGACAACCTAGTATAGTGAAATTGAACAGGTACGGCGATCGAGGAAGCTGTCAGGCGGCTGCTGCAGGCGCGTGTGGCGCACGCGCGCGGGTGGGTGTCGCGCATTCCGGGAATGCGTTACACCCTGTGGCGCATTCACGGAATGCTTTACACCTTTTAATGGCTTAAAAGACTTGTAACGCATCACCGGAATGCGTTACAGAGCTAGTAACGCGTTCCTGTAATGCGTTACAGCCCATCTGTTATTTTTTAAATTTGATTTCTGGGAGTTTCGTAACTCTGTTTTGGGTGTGCAATATATCGTTGGATTCGTTTTTCCGAGATGGATCTAATGGAGTGATCAAATTTTAGTTTATATAAAAGTTTTGAACTGTTTATATTTCCGAAAGTGTTTTAAAGCTGTTTTTAACTGTTTTAACTGCTTTTAAATGTTTCATGTGATACATAGAGATGTATAATGCTTAGACCAATATGCTAGATGATCTAACATGCCTACCTTGATGTTTATTCATGTTGATATATATGATATATGCTTAGTTTATCATGCGATGATAGATTTAGGTGAACTTAAATGAACATAAGGCGTTTGTTAGACAACCTAATATAGTGAAATTGTTTCATAACCTTAATAACAATATTATGAATACAATCATGAGATTCTTGTGTTTATGAAACACGTAATTGAATATGAATTTTCGATATGAGAGAAAGGATGATTCTGTCAACAATAGATTTCTATCTGTAAGAAAGGGTTATTAAGTGACGCCTCTTGACAATGCTCCACCCGATCTGGGAATCATCTGATTATTGATTATTGATTTGAAATATTTAATTTAAAAGGAAGAATCTCTTTATAATATGATTATGATTGTAACGTAATATAATCCCTCTAAAATTAAATAATATCAACTAGTAATTGGCCAATGACACAACGGGCTTGTGTCGGTCATAGCCTTCCAACATGATAGAAAAGTAGTTCTTATTTTTGAATCATTGTCGGTTCGTGCTACAGCCGAGGGCTTTGATTTCGAAATAAGAAATACTTGTCTATTACATAGAGATGTGTACATTGAATTAGAATCTAAAGGTCGCTACGTGCCACAGACGTGGGCCTTTGGGGACTGATTCAACTGTACGGAATGTTGGGTTAGATTTGACTTAGAATATTGAGTTTGTCGTGCCACAGCCGAGACTCAATTATTCAAGAGGCTAAAGTATGATTAGGGAATAACATAAGATGTAATTGACCAGAGTTGTCTGCCTATTGAACATTACATGACGGTTCGTGCTACAGCCGGGGTTGTGTAATGGAATGTAGGATCCCTATTCCCACTAGCATTATGAATGCTTAATTTTTCACTTAGGGGGTTGAATAAATTAGAAAAACTAGTGGGAGCCACTTATGAATAAAGACCCGATTCATATAGTGTTTTAAAATGAAATCGAATATTTGCTAAGTGTTGTTATGTGTTTATCATTTACAGATTTACTTTGTACGTTATGTCTTCTGCACTATCACTCAGGAGCATACTAGATGCTCACAAGTTGACTGGTCCTAATTATGCTGACTGGCTTCGAAACATGAGAATTTTTCTCAGGATTGAGAAGCTGGAATACGTGATTGACTCACCTAAGCCTACTGAACCTGCTAGTGATGCACATAATGATGAACATATTGTGTATCGTAAGTGGGTAGATGATGCAAATGTTGCTCAATGCATCATGCTAGCTTCCATGAACATTGAGCTACAGAAGCAACATGAGCATATGGATGCTCACACTATCCTCATGCATCTACAAGAGTTGTATGATGTGGCAGGGAGGACAGCTCGATATGAGATATCGAAGGAGCTGTTCGGTTGTAGGATGTCTGAGGGATCATCTGTGAATGACCATGTACTTAAGATGATCAATTTGATTGAACATCTTGGACAACTTGGTTTTGCCATGGATGGGGAGCTGAGCCAAGACCTGGTCTTGCAATCGCTTCCGAGTTCGTTCTCGCAGTTTGTTGTGAACTTTCACATGAATAAGTTGGATGTCAGCCTGCCTGAACTCCACAACATGTTGAAGACTGCGGAATCGAATTTTTCCCCTAAGAAGAGTTCTGTTCTTCTAATTGGTGAAGGTTCCAATCCTAAGAAAAGGAAGAGGAACTCTTCCAAGAAGAAGAAAGTAGGTGCGAAAACGCCGGTTCCACCAAAAGCTGAAGACCCCAAGAGCAAAGTTGTTTGCTTTCACTGTAACAAGGTGGGGCACTGGAAGAGGAACTGCAAGGTTTACCTTGCAGAATTGAAGAAGAAGAAGGGTAGTGAGACTGCCACTTCTGATTCAGGTATGTTCATGATAGAAGTGAATATGTCATTAAATCAAATTTCTACTTGGGTATTAGATACCTCCTGTGGTTCTCATATCTACAATTTGTTGCAGGGACCAAGGAGAAGTAGGACTCTTGAGGAAGATGAGGTGATTCTACTGATGGAAATGGAGCAAGAGTTGCTGTTGTAGATGTAGAATCATTTCATTTACATAGGCCTACGGGCAAGACTATTGTTTGAAATAATTGTTATTTTGTTCCCTCGATTGTGAGGAATATTATTCCCATGTTAGACTTGGCTGGATTTTCATTTATTATTGAGAATAATGAATGTTCAATTCTTAGAGATAATATTCTTTATGGACGTGGTACTTTAAATAATGGTCTGTATATATGTGACATAATTTACTTCAGATTGAACAAACTAATAAAAGAAAAAGGATGATGAAAATCTCACTTTCTTGTGGCACTGCAGTCTCCATTTAGTGGATATGGAGAGAGGGCTGCAGATTTGCTAGGATTGGTACATACAAATGTATGTGAACCAATGTCTACGCAAGCCATGGGTGGATTTTCATACTTCATTATTTTCATAGATGATAGATCTAGATTCGGATATGTGTTTGATGAAACACAAGTCTGAAGCCTTTGAAAAGTTCAAAGAGTATAAGTATGAAGTGGAAAAATAAACCAAACATAGTATTATAATTCTTCAATTAGATCGAGGTGGTGAATACTTTAATGGAATGTTTCTAGATTATCTCAAAGTAAATGGTATAGTCTCCCAGTGGACTCCTCCAGATTGGTATCTTAAAGGAGAAATCGAACTTTGTTAGACATAGTTCGGTCCATGATGAGCTATGCAAATCTTCCAGTATTCCTATGGGGTTACGCATCGGAAACCTCAACATATTTACTGAATAAGGTGCCTTCCAAATCTGTTCCTCAAACTCCGTATGAGATATGGAAAGAAAGGAAACCGAGTCTTAAACACGTTAAGATTTGGGGATGTCCAGCTTATGTCAAGAAAGTTGACCCAGATAAGCTGGAATATCAATCCGTAAAAATGTAGTTTTGTGGGATATCCTAAAGAGACTTTAGGGTATTACTTTTACACCGATCATCGGGTGTTTGTCTCCAGACATGCTACCTTCTTGGAAAAGGAGTTTATCCTTGAAGGAAACAGTGGGAGCAAAATTTAAACTTGATGAAGTTCAAGAAGCACAAACTACTACGGATCAAGTGGAAACACCTGTTCTGACTGAACAACCTTTTGTGGAACAGCCCATTCATAGGTCAGGGAGAGTGTCTCGCCAACCTGAGAGGTAATATGGGCTTGTCATTGAGAATGACAATGAGTTGTCAATCATTGATAATGACGACCCTGTGACCTATAATGAGGCTATGAGTAGTGTTGACTCAGAGAAATGGCATAGTGCCATGAAATCCGAAAAGGAATCTATGTATACGGTATACGAAAGAATGATTAGAGCAGATGGCCAGGTGGAGACCTATAAGGCCAGGCTTGTGGCAAAAGGATTCAAACAAAGGCAATGGATTGACTTTGATGAAACCTTTTACCTGTAGCCCTGTTAAAATCAGTTCGAATTTTGCTTGTGATTGCTGCTTACTACGACTATGAAATCTGGAAAATGGCCAGATGGTTTTCTTTCCAAGGGAAATGAAAACCTAGTGTGTAAGCTGCTGCGAACCATATGTGATTTAAAGCAAGCTTCTCGAAAGATGGAACATTCGTTTTGATGAGACAATCAAAGAGTTTGATTTTATCAAAAACGTAGATGAACCATCCGTCTACAAAAGGGTTGGTGGGAGCGCGGTAACATTTCTTATATTGTATTGAAATAGAGTTGACACACATAACAACATAGCAGACCCACTCACAAAGCTACTTTCTGAAAGTCACTTTGATCGTCATAAAGACAAGATGGGTATTAGATACCAGAGTGATTGGCTTTAGTACAAGTGGGAGATTGAAAGGAATATGTCCTAAATCCAATCATGTATTAGGATTTAGGAATAACTTTTTATGTAATCTGTTTTGATTTCATTGATATTAATAAAAGACTTGTTTTGTTTTTATTACGGGCTCTATCTATTTAAGTGTTTAAATAAGATATACCATAGTTTAGAGTAAAGCTTTTTATGGATTATGATGAGATCATAATAGTGAGACCTAAAAGATGATAACTCTAAACTTAAATAGTTCCTGATCATATGATTACTAACTGGTAATTAATAATCCGCAAAGATCGGTACATACTATACTTGCTTCATTATGAAGGATGTCTGTTCTCATAGACATTTGTGTGGTGACACTATAGCTAGTATGTAGGTGCTTATTATAGAATAAGTTCACTGAACATGACTCGCACAGCTGAACAACTGATGGAGTTCACTTACGTGTCAGCAGTTGTTCACATAGTGATAGTTGTACAAGTATCCTTAGACTTGAGGTCATCATAGTCATCTTGTGTACACTGAACTATGCTTTGGTTTAGTTCTTAGTCTCCAGGAACAATTATTAGGGCTCTACTGGGTATAGGAATTTGTACACGAAGATAGTGTATGATCAATAAAGGATCTACCCCTTCCAGTGAAGGAAGCGAATGTTCAAGGCTGATCCACTTATGCTAGTTCAGGAATCTCCGGCCAAAGTGAATGAAATTAGAAAGGAGTTTCTAATTTGCATAGAACTAAGCATAGTAAATGGTAAGCAAGTGATTAAATTAGATAGGCTTGACACAAGATCCATGCCTTGTATTTAATCAGGACATTGTAGGGTAGAAGGAGTTTATTGTACGGTAACTATTCACTGAATAGGTTCTTGGTATTCTAAGCAGTGAATTCATATTATCCGGATAGTCGCGATATACTGAGAAGTATCCCTCACGATATAGAATAAATGTGATTAATTAATTAATCATATTTAATAAATTAGAGAATTTATATAAATAATGATAAAATGATTTTATTATTATTTATTTCTACTACCGGCTTAATATTGAACCTACAGGGTCACACCATAAAAGAGAATGATTTAATGGTGGAGGAATTAATTAATATGGCTAATAATTATTATTTGTGAAATAAATAATTAATTGGCAATTTAATAATTGATTAAATGAGATTTAATTGATTATAAATTAATTAAGAAAAAGTTCTTAATATTATTAATTAAGGATTTAATTTTTAGAAATTAAATCAAGAGAGAGAATTATTCTAAAGTGTTTAGAAAAAAGGATTAGTGTTTAGAAAAATGATTAATAATTAAAAGGTATTTAATTATTAATGAGAATAATAAATGGGATAATAATAATAATATTTATGGGAAAATTTCAGCTGAAAATTTTGCCTATAAATATACTATTATAAACCCTATTTTATTTTGAACCCCAAAATTTTATAAAACCTAATTATCTCCACCTCCTCCTCCTCCTTAACG